>NC_134460.1:145768661-146068661 GCF_047948215.1 Lycorma delicatula
AATCCCAAATGAATTTTTGTGTAGATTCATAACCATTTATGAACCTTTATTTATCACTTCACTCTAAGGTAAAGGAGCAATCAGAACGATGCACAGAAACAAGTGAGGTGACGAAGAAGACAAAATCATTAATTTTGTTTTCTTCAGTTTGCGCTGCTGTTTTTTGGAATACAAGAAATTGCATCTTTCTTTTTCTGTTTTAGCCTCAGAACCGTCATAAGGTATTACTTCAGAGGCTGAATGAGCATGATATGTATGAATGTAAATGAAGTGTAGTCTTGTAAAGTCTCAGGTCAATCATTCCTGAGATGCATGGTTAATTGAAACCCAACCAACAAAATAACACTGGTACCCACGATCTAGTATTCAGATCATGGGAATTACATCTACTATCACATAAAAGGAAAACACAAACAATGGAAAGTACTATAGGTCTTACTATAATAATTTCTGAGCAATGAATTCAAGAAAACCAGGCCACGACTAGTATTATTAGATAGTATTATTATATCAACACAATTCATATTTCAGTAGTTACATTGGCCAAATCAAGGTTTAAATTGCAACTAATTTGCCCTCCTCATCAGATCTGAGAATGCAATTTTTATCTTTTTTCTAAAAAAAAATAAAATTTTTTGGTAACTGATATAACTGATGCTATGAGTGACAACTTTGAAGGGTTGACAAATTATTTCTTAAAAGTAATATAATGGTTGTAAAAAATCATTGGGCTTTGAACTTAAAGGTTTTATATATATATATAAAAAATCTATCTGAATAACTGTTTTCTTTTTCATTTACCTTACTAATTAAAATGCCCTTGCAATATACTAATTTTTTCTACATCATATATTAGAATTAAGAGTAACATATGTAACAGATGTCCCTTTTTACATTTAATACTAAATATACTAAATGGTAACATAACAGAATCACATCAATATGAAAATGTTATATATTACTAATAATAGACAAATGTATGATATGATTTTTATCAAGTTAATTAAAATTTAATTTCACACTTTTATTCTACAATTCATATTTAACCCATAAATCCCAGGTATCAGATTAGTTAGGGTTTACTATATCTAATAAAAGATATTGCTATGAATATGTAAAACAATATATGAAAATCTGGTGTTGTATTTATAACTGTACACAAAATAGCAATTAATTTTACAACTGAATTCTTAAGTACTAACATCATTATAAGGGTTTGTATGTGATATTGTGATATCCTTCAGTCATTTAAATAATCCTATATATATATATATATATATATATATATATATAAAGTACATGCATTACTTTGTTTTTTAAAAACATTGAATGGATAGACAAAATATAATACAGTTAACATACATTTCACAAGCTGATTTTATGAGGGTCAGTCAAATTACGAGTATTAACTGGAATTTTGTCTTCACCACTGTTGTAAGAACATGAGTGGGCTGGCACAGAGGGACAGTGATGGTGAAGATGCGGAAGGGGTGAATGGTGTAGCCACTTCGACAATTACATCTCTCTGGCCAGTAACATCATGTGAGAGCAAGAGGTTCCACCGTCAGTTGTGCAACATACTGTTGTGAAGATTCTTAGGAATCAAGGGGGACATCAAACCCTATGAAATTCTGAATACACTGTGAATGCAGTTTGGGGATATGGTATCATATACCCTAGTCTATGACTGGGCCAACAAATTTAAAGGAGGGCATGAATCTGTAGAAAATGAGTCATAGTAAATGTTCAAGGGTGTGATGCATAACAATATTGATTGATCTGTGACCTCACTGAAGATGATCAGCAACTTATGGTTGATGAAAGTGCTTTGAAAAAAGGTATAAGTACGGAAATGCCCATTCCATTATCATAAAGCATCTTGGGTTCCACAAAGTCAGCAAAGTAGGTTTCAAGATTTCTGACCTATAATCAGAAACAGACATGTTTCTGCATGTTGTAATCTGTTTTAGAAGAAATCAAAAATTTGTCAAAGGTAACTTAATAAAATTGATTAATTCCACTATACAGTGATCTAATCACTGTATAAATTATATCAAGCGGGTAGTTAACGGAAACATGTGGTGACAGAATCAATTACCTATAACATAAACAGCTATTTCAAACATTATCAAAAATATCAATAATTTTAAAACTTTAATTAATTAATGTATTAGGTTAAATCCGAATCTTACAGAATAAAATAAACTTTAATTTCATGAAATCTAGTATAAAAACTAAATCATGAAACAATCAAAACAAATTATTAGTGGATCAATATCCTGACAATTTTAAGTACTAAAACCTGGGTAAAAATTTAAAATAAAATGACATTCACCAACAGGCCCATTTAGGTACAAAAGAAACTAGGTTTGATAAGATCACATTTGGCTGGTTTAGAAAAGTCCGGATTAACCAGAAATTACCTTAAATACTCAATTTTTCATTTATAGTTTCATAAACCTTTCTAAACTTACTGAAATTTGGGGGTCAAATGGCTGAAGGGACTTAGCAGGTTGACCTGACACCTTGGTGGGATACATGCTCCAGGGTCGGAGGCAGTGGGGTGAAGTTGTGTCACTGGCCTCATAGATACTGCAGATGCAGACCAAAGGCAGAGAAGAAGCACTCTGGGGCATAGAGTATATGTTAGGAAGTGACAAAGGAGTTATGGAATAGGGATACCAAATCTACCAGGGATGGAGCTCATCTGGCCTTAAGCGTAAAAGACTTAGGTATTAGACTAAGGTTCTTAGTAATTAGTACATTCTGAATTGTAAGTTATTGTGTTGTTTCTGTCTTGTTTTATAACTGATGTATTTGTCTGTGATACTCGTGATATGGGTAGACTTGTAATATAATGTAAAATACTCATACAGGATGAACTGAAATCTTAGTAATAATTTTTTGCATCATATGAACTTGTTTAATCTGTGGCGGCTAAACTATTATGGACCTATTAAATTGGCAGTGACAATGGGCACTAGTGTGGGTCATGTTGAACTGGTGGTCATCATTGATTTGTAACCTGTAAATATTGTATATAAATGTTAGTTGTATTGTATAATATTAATAACTGACCGGTTGTGCTGGTGGGCATGGATGTCCTGTTGCACTGAGTTAGCAGTCATGGCTGAATTGAGATATGTTACATACCAAATTTATTGTATAATATATTTTGTAATAACCTGTGTATTGTTATAATATAAGCTAATTTTGCTGTGCTCACGGGTACCATTGATTGTGTCGCTAAGCTTGTGATCATAGCCGTTCTGGGTACTGCTGATAATCACGTGTTTGTAAATAATGTAATTAGGTTAGTGATTTGATTGTATTCTTTTGTATTTGATGTTCTATATTTTGGTGTATAAATAATGTTAGCACTAGTAGCTGCATCCTCAACAGCTTGTAGGTGATCAATCAAGCACTGAACACAGCACAGGGAAGGAGATATTATCATACCAAGGAGAGCAGGAGACATTAGAGTAAAGAAAAAAAATTAAACAGGAAGAGACTGCAAAAAATAAAGGAAGTCAGGATGAAACGTGGCGACGCCTAAGGCCAGACAGGTAGGCTCCTTGCCTAGGACATCAAGTCATCTGCATAAAAGAGCGGGGGAGTTGGGGTGCTTCCAATGATGGCACAGAGGACCCTGATGATATGAGAGGGCATGTTGAGGGGAAGGGCATGTGAAATGCATTCCTGGAACCTAGTAGGTTAGGGCCGGAAAGAACAACTCCCCTGGGGAGACATCTTGGCTATTCAGAAGTGGAAGTCAGGTTGTTCCTATGATCCAAGGGAGACCCCGATGGGGGCCAAGTCAGGGTGGGGCAATCTGCTGTCATGACACTCCGGAACAATTGAGGTAATGGTTTAAGGCTAAAAACTTAATGAAATTTAATCTTAATTTAACTTTCATATTTTTATTGCACAATTTAACATGATTTAATCACATCCAGAAAAACTAAAACTTACAAAATTGTTTTCTCTCATCTACACTAATCTGGTTTTAAATACTGCAGATTTCTGTTTTCAAAAACTGCACTGCTCATTTTCCAATAAGTTAAAGTTCTGGAAAATACTGAATTTTACCCTCACAAGGAAGTTATTTTTACATTTTCATTTTATCATTTCCAAAAAAATAATTGTTAAGAATTTCATGCAAGAACTGCACCGGTCCAGACGAATTGAGAAACTTTGCACCATATATAATATTAACATGAATATCACAGGTATTAAAAAAATACTGAATGTTTTTTTGTTTTTTAATGAAAAGTATCTGGATCTGCAAAACTGAACACCATGTGGTGTACGATCTTAGCATGTAACACAGGTACAGTGCATTTTTATTGCATTAAATAAAGGAATATGTTAAATAACAAAACTATTATGTCTAGTTTTGGTGACACTCAAACTGAAACGATCCATTAAAGTAAGATTCAGCAGGCTTTTGACCATGAATCTGCAGGGGGTACACAAATTAAAAAATGAACAAGTGGTTTAAGGGTGGTTGAGCTTCAATTGAGAGTACCAATAGGCCATAAACAAACTGAGTTCCAGATATCATTAACAAAATGTGCAATTGGGTTACAGAAGATTACCAAAACAGTTAACATTCAATATTACAAGATTTTCACATCTTTGGGATGCAATTTGGCGCAAGAGATCAGATATATTATAGTCATACAACTTGGAGTTGCATTAACAATGCAAAAATACCTCTGCCTCTTGTTTGTGTCGATCCAGGTTTTCTTGACTGAGTGTGAATTTTTCAGATTCATCTGACTCCTAATGATTTCTGGTTGTACTCCAAGTTAAAGATACTACTGAAAACATCCTCATTTGAGAGTCAAGAGAACAATAAACATGTAATTATATAACAGGAATTTATGGATGTAAGATGAAAAGGGAACATAATTAAAAGGATGCATTATATAAGTTTAAAGACATCTACATGCTACAGTAACTTTTAGACAAAATTTTATATACCTTTCAAATGACTGTTAGGTTCACCATCTTCATAATAAACAATTGACGATGAATCTAAAAAAAAAAATTAATAAAATAAAAAATTGACAACTTTGAATACAAAGTAAAAAACCAACAGGATTAGTAATAACAATAATCTCATCAAATTATTTCCACCCAAATATCAGTTTAGATTATCTTATAAGTCTGATTTAATGGGATATCATCAATTTCTCTCTCTATGAATCATGAGACTTTGCAAATGGTGATACAAAGTAGCTGGACCGAAGGTGCAACCACATCGTACAGGTATCTGTTGAGAGCCAGACTAAGAAATGATTCCTGAAAGAGGGCAGCAGCTCTTTCAGTAGTTGTTAACAGCATAGGTCAGGAGGGTTTAAACGGCCATATCAGCATCACTCAATCTTCTGAGTACTGCGCAGCTGAAAGCAATGGAAACCACAGCTGTTTTTTTTCCAAGAATATGTAGCTCTCAGAATTTTCATGTAACAAAGATGAAGGTGCCTTCCTTGGTAAAATATTCCAAAGGTAAATTAGTCCCCAGTTCGGATCTACGGGTGCGGGACTACTACTAAGGAAGGGGTCACCAGAAAATTAAAAAACAACATTCTATGAGTCAGAGCGTGGAATGTTAGAAGTCTAAAAAAAGGTTGGTCGGTTAGAAAGTTTAAAGAGGGAAATGGATAGGTTAAATGTAGATGTAGTAGGAATTAGCAAGATTTGGTGGAAGAGGAAAACTACTTTTGGCCAAGTGATTTTAGAATAATTAACTCAGATTCAAATAAGGGGTAGGCAGGAGTAGGTTTTGTAATGAACAAGAAGATATGGAAGAGAGTAGAGTATTTCAAAATGCATAGTGATAGAATCATTGTAATAAGGATAAAATCAAAACCAAAGCCAACAACAATTGTTAATGTCTATATGCCTACTACAAGTACCTATGATGAGGTAGAGTGTGTATACGAAGAAATTGATGAAGCAATTAAACTCATAAAATGGATGAAAATTTAATAACAGTTGGAGACTGGAATACAAGCATTGGAAAAAGCAAGGAAGAAAATATTGTAGGTGAATATGGGCTGGACAAAAGGAATGAAAGAGGAGACCGGCTTATTGAGTTTTGTACGAAGTATAATTTAGTAATTGTCAACACCCAGTTTAAAAATCATAACAGAATAAATACATCGAAAAAGCGGGGCGATAGTGCAAGGTATCAGATAGATTATATCATAGTTAAACAAAGATTTAGAAATCAATTCATTGACTACAAAGCTTATCTTGGAGCAGACTTTGATAGTGACTATAATTTAGTGATAATGAGATGTAGATTGGGGTTTAAAAACTTGAAGAAAAGGTGTCAGATGAATTGGTGGAATATAGAGAAGCTTGAGGAAGAGGTAAAGAAGATGTTTGAGGAGGACATTGAAAGATGTCCAAGTAAAAAAGGTATGGTAGAAAATATAAAAGAAGAATGGGAGAATGTTAAAAAGGAAATTCTTAAATTAGCAGAAGCGTACTTAGGCAGAACGAAGAGAACTGGTAGAAAACCTTGGATGTCAAAGGATATATTGGAGCTGATGGATAAACGTAGAACATGTAAGAATGCTAGTGATGAAGAAGGTAAAAGGAACTACTGAAAATTAAGAACTATTATAAACAAAAAGTGCAAATTAGTGAAAGAAGAGTGGATTAAAGAAAAATGTTAGAAGTGGAAAGATAAATGATAAATGGTAAAATAGATGGAGCATAAAGAAAAGTTAAGTAGAATTCTGTGGTAGATAAATTAATATTTAATAATGTGTTACACAAAGATGGTACACTGAATTATAATATAAAAGAAAAGAGAAGGTCGATGGGTGGGTAGAATATACTGAAGAGTTACATGGAGGAAATCAATTAGAAACTGGTGTTATAGAGGAAGAAGAGGAGATCGAAGAGGATGAAAAGGGAGATACAATACTGAGATTGGAATTTAAGAGAACATTAAAAGATTTGAATGGCATAAAAGCTGCTGGGATAGACAGGATACATGCAGAATTAGTGTGAAGTGGAGGTGAGGAAGCAATAGATAGATTATTCAAACTGGTGTGTAATATTTAGAAAAAAAGGGGAAGTTCTGTCACACTTCAAAAAGAGTGTTATTGTCACCATACGAAAAAAAGCAGAGGCAGATAAATGTGATTAATACAGAACAATTAGCTTAACTATTCATGCATAAAAAATCTCAACTAGAATTCTGTACAGAAGAATTGACAGGAGAGGAGAAGGAAGTGTTATGAGAAGACCCAATTTGGGTTCAGGAAAAGTATAGGGATAAGGTAAGCAATTTTAGCACTCAGATTAATAGTAGAAGGAAGATTAAAGAAAATCAAACCCAACATACTTGGCATTTATAGACTTAGAAAAGGCATTTGGATAATGTAGACTGGAATAAAATGTTCAGCATTACAAAAAATGTAGGGTTCAAGTATAGAGATAGAAGAACAAGTGCTAACATTTACAGGAACCAAACTGCAACAGTAATTGAAGAACATAAGAAAGAAGCAGTAATAAAAAAGGGAGTCTGACAAGGATGTTCCCTGTTAGCTAGCACTTATTGATGTTAAGTACAATTTAGATTGGTATTAACAGTGCAAGGTGAAAAGACAGAAAGATGTGATTATTTACCGACAATATAATAATTGCTGAGAGTAAAAAAAAATTAGAAGAGACAGTGAATGATGAAGTTCTATGCAAGAAGTACCGCATGAAAATAAACAATAACAAAATGAAAGTAATGAAATCTAGTAGAAATAATGTAGATGGACCACTGAATATAAAAATAGGAACAGAAAAGATTATAGAGGTAGAAGAATAATTTTGTTATTTGGGAAGTATAATTACTAAAGATGGACGATGCAGGAACAATACAAAATGCTGAATAGCAGGCAAAATGAGCTTTCAGTCAAAAATATATTTTGATTACATCAAAAATTAATTTAAATGTCAGGAAAACATTTTTGAAAGTACATGTTTGGAGTGTAGCTTTATATGGAAGTGAAACTTGGACAGAGTACCTGAGAAAAAAGATTGGAAGCTTTTAAAATGTGGTGCTGTAGGAGAATGCTAAAAATCAGGTGGGTGGATAAAGTGACAAATAAAGAGGTGTTGTGGTAAATTGATGATGAAATCAGCATTTGAAAAAATATAATTAAAAGAAGAGAGACTTATAGGCCAAATATTAAGGCTTTCTGGAATAGTTGCTTTAACATTATAGGGACATGTAGATGGGAAAAATTGTGCAAGCAGCCAAAGTTTGGAATATGTAAAACAAATTGTTAGGAATGTTGGATACATGGAGTATACTGAAATCTCTCCAAGATAGGGAATCTTGGAGAGCTGCATCAAACCAGTCAAATGACTGAAGACAAAAAAATTAACAATTTGTCACAATGATTTATTTTAAGTGACTTGTTAATGACTAGTACTAGAAAAAAAATTCCTACTACATTCTCAGTTTTCATAATTCTTTGCTAGGTGTGATTAAAAAATAATGAGAAATTTTTAATTTTACACGCTATGTCTTTTTTGACTGAGTTTGTTTGATGAGTTTTCTGAGTTTTCTTGTGCGATGGCAGCACTGACCGTAATGCATATTAATATTTTCAGCCGCATTACATAGACAGTTCAAATTTGGCATCCAAGTAATTAGAATGTATTTTGTTAAGAATGACAATTTATTTTGTTTAACAATGATGAAACAGAAGATCTGCATTCAATTTTTGGGCAGTGAAGTTGTTAAGATTTTAAAAAAGGCTTTTGGCAAGGATATTATGTATATCCAAGGGTTAATGAGTTGTACAAACGGTTTCACGATGATAAAAGAGTTGGGAGTCCTAACATATCAGCTGATGAAAATAATGAGAAAATAAATAACATTATGATCAATAATTGTCAAAGTTTTATTAGAGAAATTTTTGAAGAGATGGGAATCTCTTATGGTTTGTGTCAAATAATTTTGGTTGACATTATTTTAGGTATGAGACGAATAGTAGCAAAATTTATTCCAAAATTGATGAATTTTCAACAAAAGCAACATCGCAGAACAGTTGTAACAACAAAGACCAAAAAATGGATACTAAATTTGATGCAGTGTTTAAGTTCTTCTTACTGTTTTTTTTTTTTATTACAACGGTGTTGTTATTTATTATGGATTCTTACAATGTTGTAGGGTCAAAAATGAGTAACACTTAGCAGTTTAATGCTATTTACGAGAGGTAATAAACGACTGGCCAGAAATGTGAGCAATTCACTTAATTCTATTACAAACTTTAATACCTTAAGTAAAATGATTGAATTAGACCTGTTGTAGTTTGCAAATTTTGTGTGTGTGTGTGTGCATAATCAAACATATGTATGGTGTTTATAATATTAATCTATTACGTTTGATGATAAAAATATTTTTCCTTTTTCTCTCTATATGAAATTGATTTTTTGAATCTTTTTTTTTCATTTTTTCTTTTACATTAAATGTCATCAAAAAATACATTTATAAAATTCTAATACATAAATAATTTTTCAATGAACACACAAAAAAAATATTTATAATAAAGCTTGTTTTTAATGAGTTCCCAATGCCGTAACATTTCTTCCTGTCTCATCAAATCCTATAAGAACATTATTTCATGAGAGTAAAAATGTTATCTTTTAACATACAACATGATTTTTAACCTGATGATGAAAGCAATAACATGTGTCAACAATAACATATTTCTCAACGACCATGTTGAAATTTCCATTTCACAAAAAAGTGAGAAATATGAGTAATAAATTATACTTCCACAAGAGTATGAGTCGTTTAATATACAGCAATTAACAGCAGCAGTAATGCTTGTTGTTTATCAAGTAGCTTTTGTGAAGGTGCTTGCTGCATGAATATGCATAATAGTAATTGTAATGTTTTGGATGTTTGTATTTCATGTATATTGTTATTTATCATTAATTAGTCAGTCAAATAAATGTTGATAACTGTCATCAGCACAAGCTGTTCACTTTGAATAAATGCTGATTATCTGTACAGTGAATACCTTCTTTGGCAGAAGGCTGTCAAAGAAGGTAGTAACTGATAAATACTTGTGACAATATTTGTTCATGAACCCCAAACTTGCAAACCTTATCTTCAATTATGATAATAATGACTGTGGTACACTCATTTTGATTTTAACAAAATAAAGATAAAAGATCTTTAAAAACATGTTCATAACAAATTTTACTAAAACTGAAAAACATATACAGAAGGATTCAAAATGCTTCAACAAGCATTCGGGAACATTGTATGAGCAATGCAATCCTACCAATATTTCAGTTCTTTTAAAGAGGGCAGAACATCGACCAAAGATTTCAGACAGATGAACTTCCATGTCAACAAATGATAACACTGATGCAGTTTGTGAAGATTACTGGTTAACTTCAGAAAGACTGCTGAGGAAGTGGGCATCAGTGGTAAGATCATGTCACACAATTTTTACAAAACAAATTTAACATGCATTGCATTTCCCAAAATTCATGCTGCATATGCTAATCATTAATCAGATAGTGGATCGTGTTAACTCAGAAAAGACCCTTTTTGATTGTATCAATTCTGATGAAAACATTTTCATCAAGTGATCCGGATTAACCGAAAATTTAGCAGGCTAGTTTACTTAACCTTCTTCAAATTTAAAAAAAAAGTAAAAACAGTTTTGTCATTGATAGTGATGACATAACGATTTGGCGAAGGAAATATTTGAAAAAAATTAAAGTTTAGAAAAAATGGGAAAAAGGATTTTTTATCTGAATGTAACTTAGGTGACAAAGGTCAATAAAGTTTGGTGTGATACTTCTGTTAAGACAAATAAACAGGCTTTTCTATCCATTTAAGTAGTGGTACAAAATTGGCAAGCAACAATGGAAAATGGTTGATTGTAGGTCATGTAGGGAATGAAGATGGACTTGTTAAAACATGATTAATTCTGCCGAATAGTGTTATTGTTATGCATAATGCACCATAATGTTACAAAAAATTACGAATACATCATGTCATGGCTAAAAGTGGATATAGTATCACGGCTGAGAGAAAAACAAATCCCATTTTTTTGAACTCCTAGAAGGTAAAAAAATAAGCAAAAATTTAATAAATATGTAATCGATGATATGACAGAAGCAAATGGACATACATACAGTACTATGGCTTCCACCTTACCACAGCAATGTGAATCCAGTGTGTGGAATTAAGTAAAAGGATTTGTAGCTCGGAATAACAAAACATAGATTAGTGGATGTAAAGGTTTTACTTGAAAACAGTATTGCTGAGGTAATGCCAGAAGTGGTGGAACTGTGTTAATATGTGCTGCAAGAAGAAGAAAAAATGTGAAAGATGGATTATTTTATTGATATTGATGTGGAAAACTCATTTTTAATTTCAAAAATGATTCCTCAGAATCTATTATTAGTGAAGATGGAGATGAGGTGTTGAGTGGATGTGATTATTCATAGTGTTTCACTGTTAACCAACCGGGTTGGTCTAGTGGTGAACGCGTCTTCCCAAATCAGCTGATTTGGAAGTCGAGTGTTCCAGCGTTCAAGTCCTAATAAAGCCAGCTATTTTTACATGGACTTGAATGCTAGATCATGGATACCGGTGTTCTTTGGTGGTTGGGTTTCAATTAATCACACATCTCAGGTATTGTTGAACTGAGAATGTACAAGACTACACTTCATTCACACTCATACATATCATCCTCATTCATCCTCTGAAGTATTATCTAAATGGTAGTTACTGGAGGCTAAACAGGAAAAAGAAAGAAAGAAAGTGATTCACTGTATGAGAAAAAACCCAACAAAAAATGGTAATAAATCATAAAATATTATTTAATTTATTTTTTGCATATAAATAATATTTCAATATCTGTGTAATGCATTTAACAAATTATTTACCAACCTATTTATGTTTAACATTTCATTAAACCATTATTATTTTGTATACAAACTAACAGCATGTGACAAATACTGCTGTAATGGTAAAACAAAATTACCACTGAAGATAACTTTACTATATTTAACAATTTATAACCTTTTCTTAATTTAATAAACATTAGATATTTTAGAAAAACATAGAATATTACATTATTATAAAATAGGCAATTATTTCTATATTATTATTAAGATAGAAACTAAATCAGGCGCACAGTAGCTGTCATGCAATTTTGTGTACAACTGATTCATACTGCCTTGCTCGGCATCCATTTTATTTACTTAAGGCCTCAATGTAAAGTAGACAGATATTAGGTTTGAATCCCAAAGCTGGCCTTTGTGGCACGAGTGGTAGTGTCTCGACCTTTTATCTGGAGATCCCGGATTTGAACCAAGTCAGGCATGGCATTTTTCATACACACTGCAAATCATTCATCTCATCCTCTGAAGCAATCCATAACAGTGGTCCTGGAGGTTAAAAAATAGAGAGAGAGGTTTGAATCCCAATCAGACTTTGCATTTTTTTCACCCAATATAAAAATTTATTCTTAGCATCAGCAATTGTAATCAGGCCAAACAATCTGTTGTTATTAAAGAATAACAAAAATATGACATGGTATTATATATAAAGTGCTTTATAACTTGGCAGGTGACTTTGCCATATTACTGTGCCATCAAAAAACAAAAAAAAATATATAGTAGAAAGAATTTAGTTATATCATTAGATTGATTAATCTTTTTTGCATAAAATGTATAAAACCACACTTGCATGTTTAACATTTTTTTTATAGTGTGAAAACAGAAAAAAAAAGTGTGCATGGAATGACAGTTCTCTTGCTCAAGTACATTCTGTTTGCATTTTATTATCATTAACTTGTTTACAAATTTGCCAGTTTTTTATACTACCATTCAGTTGACAATGTGTATACTTCAACGAGGGAACTGCCGTTTCACTCATGCTTTTTTGATTCATAAAATAGTTTCAAATCTATGTCCATCCCCATCAGTTTATTTTGATTTCAAACTGTTATAATCTTGCTGCACAGAAAATTCCTAATCTATCAAAAAATGTCCATAGAAACGCATGTCCAAGGTCATACAGTAAAAAAACCTACTTTTCCAAAAATCTTAAAAACTAAGTTTTTTCTATTTTCATACCAACAAAAAAAAATCAGGAAGTTTCATTGTTGTTTCATACATCTTTCAGAGAAAAGCTTGATGAATCTAACAGGACAATTAAATTCAGATTATGATTTTTTTATGACATAATAACATGACAGGTCACAAATCAAGTTATATGAGGTGGGTTTTATATGTAAGGGCCATTTTCAATTTTCCGCCATTAGATGTGGTGGAAATTGATGGCACTAATGTAGCATGTTTATTTATATCAACTATCATCTGTTTGCAACAATAAGTTAATGTTATTCACATTAGTTGCTGTGTATAGCCTGGTTGAAATGAGTGCGACAATAAATAATCTCATGATTTGTGAAGTGCAATCAGTAATCTGTTATCTATTGGTGATAAACAAATATGCTGCTGATATTCATAGAAAAATTGTTGATGTTTACATTTTGTGGAGGAAGTATGTGTTCACGACGAAGAACGTAGTGGTAGGCCGACTATCATCACAGATGAATTGTCTGAAAATGTGAATGCAGAAATCTGAAAACAAAATGCATCTTGTTTCTCAATTATCAAACAAAAGGAATTTCCTTTTGTTTCGCGATCAGTAATTTACAACATTTTAACTGAAAAACTGGGTTACAGAAAGTTGTTCCAGACGGGTAAAAAAAATGTTGACAGAAACAAACAAAGAAAAATGTCTTACTGTACCTCAAACATCTTTGAGATGCTATCAAAATGAAAATAATGATTTATGGAAATATGTACTGGTGATGAAACGTGGATATCTTATTCAAATGATTTTGTTTCTCCACAATAATGCAGACCTCAAACAGCAAACAAAACCACTGAAAAATTGCGGCAATTTCACTTAAAGTCTTCAAACATCTGCCTTACAGTCCAGATCTTGCACAGAGTGATTATTATATTTTTCTCCATTTAAAACAATGGCTTGCACTGCAAAAGTTTGAAGATGAATTTGAATCGCAAAACAGAGTAATTAATTGGTTTAAATCACAGGCGGAAGAATTCTTCAGTAACAAAATAAGGAAGCTGGAAAGTCAATATCAAAAATGTATTGCAGCAAATGGCAATGTGTAGAAAAATAGTACATATATGTAAGTTTATTTTGTATAAATGTAAGCTTATTTCAGTTTTTATACCAAAACGGCTCTTACTTAAAAAAACATGCCTTGTATATGAGAGCCTTAGTACACATGACAATGATATTGAACAAACTACAAGATTACCAGATGATACTAAAAATTCTATTGCATCCTGCGATGTTTAACCGTAAATAGCACACAATGACCTTTTCATTATAAAAGCTTCATACAGAACTCTTCCATGGCAATAATGTGTTTTTAATTTGTCACAATGTAGTACTATTTACAATTGTTCATAACCTCTTATTAATAAATAAGTAACTATAAAAAAAAACCATCACAGAAGAATTTAAATTGGTTTCTTTCCTTACATCTAGAGGGCTCTCAATTTCTTTTAAATGACTGTTATAACAAATGATAAATTTGTTAATTCAGTAACAATATTAATATTCATGAATAAACAACACATTCATACTCACTTGTTCTGCTGCCACCACCATTTTTTTGATTTTCAGATTGGCTTTCTTCCTCACATTCTTTGCAAACTGATGTCCACGCTAAAATTATACAAGTAAAAATTTAAAAAAATAGAGACAGAAAATAAATTATTTATTTAACAACTAATTATAAAGAACTATTGAGAATCACAGTTTATACTTTTATATGTTGATTTACAAAATTATAAAATAATGCTTGCTTTAAAAGTAATCTCTATTATGAGAATGTCTAAAAACTTTGCCTTATCAAGCAAGACTCAAAAAGTGCAATGAAAGCAGACTTTCACTGTCTGCTCTCAGTGAATATTAAATACTTGGCTGCACTTTTTCTTATAGCAGTCCAGTAGCAGGTTATGGCATTTGATTTTAACATTTTATATTTTAATTTTAATTACATGCAATCACAATTTTAATAATAACTACCAGAAAATCATCAGATTATAACAACAATTCATACAACAAATAACATATTTAAAAAGTACATATTTAAAAAAAAAATATGTAAATATATAAATATGTATTTTTATATTAAATAAATAAAAAAAATAAATAGATTAAAATCATTATAACTGAATACATGGGAAACTTAAAATTACATTAAAAAAAAATCATAATACCACAGTATTAGTGACTTACCTCATAACCAATTAGAAAGGCAACACTTGACCACCTGTTAACTCCTACATTTTTGCATCAAAATACACTAAACTAAACACTAAAAACTTAGATCCCTCAAAGGCAACTAAATTACAAATTAAAAATTAAATTCAATAAAAGGATGATATATTATTTACAAAATTAACAAATTTGTAAAACCAATATCTTAGTCATGTCCTGTGTATTAGTGCCAAATCACAGCATGGCCATATCTATATAAAACACTATAATCATTACTCATAAATTAGTTTTACCATATAATTAGTCAAATAATGAAATGTTTATATAATGTTATGTCCTGTCAATTCTATTAAAAACCTTGATCTTTTCATACGATCACTCTTTTGTTTTTGCATTCAATTTTTGTCTTTCTGTTATCTATTTATTTACTCTAATGTTATTCAAAGTTAATAAAATGCAATTTTTTTTTAATTTACTGGATGTGTGTGTAGTATATATTCCAAGATTTGTGTCGACTTGAGTTATACCATTATTTTGACACATGTCTGAAAATGATTCAGCTGTAATAGTGCACGATTATTGATATACACCAGAAAAAAAGGCCACAAGAAAAGCTCTTAAGACATGTGGAAAAACACATCATTTTAAATGCTAACAAAAGCGAATTACAGAATAACAGTGTTGATTTCAGATGTTGTTAATAAAACTGCTAAGAGTTTTAATTGAAGTTGTGCTGCTTCAGTGTACAATGTGATTCGCGAGTATAAATCTACTACTGAATTACACTCTCCTAAGAAAACAAAATCCCGCAGGTCAAATGAAGAAAAAGATGATAATTTTAATAAAAATACAAAGTAATAATTAAGAAAGTTTTGTCATTACACTTCCATGATTCCAGTACACAGCAACTTTCTGAAAGTACTGTATAAACATACCTACATACACACAAAACTTTGAGTTTTTGCTATTTATTTTTTTTTTTTTAACAATGAATGTTACTTTCTGAAAAATGACCTTTACATAAATCAATTATTTAAGATTACATATTTCAATAAATCCTGAGCGATTGTCATGTTTTATCAGTTCATCTACATTTGTATTTCATTTCTATTAATTTACATGTATTACAGCTTATACCTTTTTACAAGTTTTCCCATTCCTTTTTTTATTAAAATTTATTTACTTAACATTCTTTTATACAGAAACAAAATTCAAGACTGCTAATTTTTCAATTTTTAGATTAATTAATTCTGATCATTGGTGTAGGTTAGTTTTGTGTTGTTTATTATTATAATTTTTTATCATCAAATATGCTTGAAAAATACAGTAAATTCAATTTGGTGTTTTTTGATATAGTACATTAAAAATTGTTGCAACTGCCAGTGATACAGATTTTAAGAATGTGAGGTGATAATTTAAAGATCTTTCAAATACCATATATGGAACTTGTAAAGCACAAATATACACTTGTGATTTTTTTATTATATATTAAAAGAAATTTAAGGGAAAACAGTATGTACCTATACAATAAAATTTGTGTAAGTGAAATATTTTTTTTTGACAATGTGTTTTATTTAATATCTAACTATTATAGAAACATTTTAAATAGTTTTACATCAATAAACAATATTGAATTAGTTAAATATAAACTGACCCTAAGGCAAAATGCTAAATTCACAGGAAATAATGTAAAGCATAATACTTTGAATACTCAAACATCATAAAAATAGGTTAACTGTTAAATTTAAATCCCACTTCTAGTTAAAAGATTTTGAAAAAAACTGTATCATTCATACTTACATTCATAAATAAATTTGATTATTTCCTCATGTTGTGGACTAATAACTTCTTGTTGCGCTCTTAAACTGCTAGACTTTTTCTGGCCATTTATCGGATGAAAAACAGGTTTCGGTACACTAAAAAAAAGGTTTAAAAATATTGTTGGAAGATCCCTTCATAAATGTTTTTCACAATAACAAGTAAATTAAATCCATCATTTTAAATACAAAAAAACATTTGACAGTGTTACACAATTGGCTTCTCTACCAAACGAGCAACCGAGGTGATTCAATACACAATCTTGTAAAAATAATACAGTTAGCTATTTTCCCACTATTGAATGAGCAATTAAGCTCAATATTTACATATTCTAAACTTATTAAACCTAAACACAAGTGTACACAAATGGAAAATTTAATTCATATTTTAACCTGTTATATTTATGAGAACATTTTATTATTATTTGCACAAGTAATAATAATATTTTTAATGAGAAAATAATTGAAATGGTTTACAATTATTAATTTTATGTATTGTATGAACTACTTTCAATTTAAAAAAAAAAATGTTTGGTTAGCTTAATTCACTACATAAGGTCAGGGCTTACATGTGGGAATATGTAATGGAGATTTTGCAGAGAGTGAAAAATGCCATGCTTGACTGAGATTTGAATCAGGATCTTTTGGATGATTGATTATGGTTACCACGCTTCCAGAGATCAGTGGTATTATTACTGGGGATGTTTTGATCATGATTTTCCCCACTTTTCTCTCTCTGATCCTTTCAGGCAAATGATGGAGCGAGCACCCATTTCTATTACTAGTGGAGCAGATTGCATTCTTAACATGCTCTATTATATGACACAATTATATAATGATCTGAACAAAATATTTATCATTACAATAATTCTGAAGTGGTAATAAAAACTAATTTAACATAGAGTAGTGAACAAATTAATCTGAACAAAGGCAATTTTTGTTCTGTTGTAGGGAATTCTCAATCTGTGGCAGAATGCTTGCTGTTTAGTGTTTCAGGTTTTGTTAGTTCATATACAAACATAATTACTGGATTCTGTGCTTTTATAATTCATTGTCAATTAGTTTTTGGTGACCTTGTTAGTTTCTATTATAAGTTTGTTATTTGTTTTTAGTTAATACAATGGATACAACCCCACAAAAGTGGTCAAAAATTTATGGCCATAGGAAAATCCTTGTCAGCTACAATAATATCCATTATATATCATCAAAGTTGTATCATAAGCCCTTACTTTATTGAAAATGAAAAGGGTACTGCACACTATATTGGAAAACGTTTTAAGTTGTAGTACTATAAAATTTCCCACAAGTTGAAATTGAAAACATTTACTTGTAACAGGGCAGAAATAGGTTGTAGCATATAGCTGACAGTAGATGAAAATTGCTTTACGGACATTGTTTGGCAATAGAACAAATAATTTCATGACATGATGACATTATATGACCTACAAGGTCTCCTGTCCTGACAGTTTATCTTTTTTTTTGTGGGGACATCTCAAGAGTCAAATTTCAGAACTCATCCTGCAACCACTGCCAAAGTGAAAACAAGGACTGAAGACAAAATTGGTAACAGACCTGTTTACATATTATGTCACACTACGTAGAATTTCCAAAATAAACTGGTAGAATGTGTATTGGGAAATGGTCTAACATGATATTATCTTTAAAAAATAAGAAATTCATGGCATAACATGTATAATACTTTTCATTAAAAAATTCATTTTTAAAATTATTCTTTAATTCATTAAAATTCTTTTGCAAATTACTCTTTTTTCTGTGCCTCTATAATTATGTACTGATGTGAATAAAATACCTAATTAAAAGTGAAGAGGTTTTAAGAATTGGCAAAAGGTGGATACTCTGATAAGAGTTACCCAAAAAAATGAATTGTTGCATTTGTTGAAATTAAAAGATGAGAGTGTATTCCATCAAAATTTGGTGTATGAAACCATTGATAATGCACTGATTTATGTAAATTGGAAAAATAAAACGCAACAAACATGTGACTCAAGTAATTACATTTTATGTAGATTTCACTGTAATCACATATGTATGAAATAACTAATTTGGTGCTACTTGTGACAAGTTGGCCATGCAAAAAAGATTAATTATATAACCCATTTCTTCTACTGATATTCTCTGAGTATAGGTGGGGATGTTTAATAAATCAAAGTATCTAAATATTTATTATTAAGTATTATGGTTCGCTAGGAGCATACACAAGTTCAATTAGATGTAATCATAATTCTGGTTTTGGCAGTTGTTTGAGTCAAATCAGTTATTGTTTTGTAAAAAAACGGACGAGAGAATTTTATGTGATCAAAACAGCTCAGGAAACTAAAACAAGTCAGACAAATATTATGGTGAATCAATTCTGTTGAGTAGAATAGTTTACAAGTGATTTGGTTATTTTTTGAAATGTTTATATAAGTTCAAATGACGTTGAATGTTCTGGATGGGCTATTGAAGTCATAATTATGGAGAATATTGAAAGAAAACCCATACGTTGGCACAAGATAAAAATTAAAAGTTGTAAGTTAGCTAAGTTTGGATGCATAGAAATTTATACTAGTGTTTACGTGCACAAAAACTGTCCAAAAGATACCACATCTGGTCGAGAGAGTGAATAGGTAAACATTTCTAAGCACAGTATGGAGCAGTTTCAATGTAATGGAAAGGAATATTTGCGCCAAATTGATGAAACTTCATTGAATTACAACAGACCTGAAACTGAGGAACTCATTCAAAAGAAGGCAAAAACTTCTCTATCAGCAGAAAAGGTGACAGCTAGGGCAATAGACATCTTAATAAGTTGTTGCATTATACATTACATGAATATTTACAATGCGTAAACTGTCACAAGATGGGTAAGACCCATCTGTTCACAATCGACCAAAAGCATGAATGAGTAAACACTTACAAACATGGTTCTTGGCTACTTCAAAAAAACTGAGAAAATGTTTTGTCCAGTTTCATATATGGTTTGTCCTGAAAACAATTGGATTGGCTCTGGCATGTCACTGTGGGTGGGAAAACGTTTTGTGGGGAGTCTTAGTAACACATCGCAACTAACCACTGTTGGCAAGACTTCAAAAATGGATTGTTCATATCCATCCTGAGATCTCTGTTACACATAAACTGTTGTTAAGAATCCTCAATACAATATTGAGAAGTAACTGCTCATTAGAGAAAACGACAATATAAGCGATTTTGTTAATTAGTGTAACTAATAAACGATTTTGTTAATTAAACATTTTTAAATTCAGGAATACATGTAAATATTATGGAACTACAAATAAATCATCAAGAAAGAATTGCAAACATTGATTATTATAGAATTTTCACGAACAAAATACTACTACTTCAAAGTCACTTTTCGTCATTTAGTTCAGGAATATAACTTTCACACGTTTTTAGTTTGCTGGGTCAATTTCAGAAAAAAAGTGTAACTTTTGTGATAAGTTTTAACCGAGAATTTTTACGGGTATATATCATAAAACAGTTATTCGACAGTTATCCAGTAAAAGAAAATATAACTTAGTTTTAATAATATGTTAATATCAACCAGATCGAGAGAGGTTAACTCAACAAATTTTACGATTAGTTACTAATGTTTACTACCTCACGATTTCACCGTCCTCAGGTTCAGCCGGTCTCCTTGAGCTATCTCTTAAGTTTTCAAGTCTCTCTAGATTCTGTGATATACCTGAAAAAAGTAAATAAATTATTATCATTATTCAATCGGCGAGTATAACAGTTTAACCAATAATATTTACTTAAATACACACAATTACAAACCTCTTCTGGTTTTAGCAACAATTTTGCTCGGGCCTTTAGAAACAGTATACATTGTTACAAAACAACTTCAGTTTTATAAATTTAAACACAATTTACGCTAAATACTCACAAATATTTAACCCTAAGATTAATACACCTCTAACCGCACATTCACGTCCTTCGGCTAGTACTATATGCAGACTAAAACAATGTAGCCAACTATTACATACTTATAAAGTATTGGTGATAATAATAGTAGATAATAATGGCAGCAAAACTTTATATTAATTCTGGAATATGTAATAGGTATGCTTTAAAAATTGAATTATCATTAATTCTAGCTTAATTACTTAAAAAACGTTTTTTCAGGAATACTTTAATATCAAAGTTTATCGCTTACTTATTTAACAAGAAACACTTTGAAAATTAAAAAATAAAGCTGATTTTACGTAAAACCAATACAGACAAGTACTCTTAGCTTTTTATAAATCACCAAGAAATGTTTTATACCGAAATTTAGAAAAAAATAACCTTGTTGGCAGCACTTCTCAAAAGGTTGTTAAAAATTACGTAATACGAGATAAAACCGAAATTTTTGTCGTTGTTAATAGTATTTCAATTTAGTTATGATAAAAGAAATGAATACTGTAGCAAGCAATTACTCTTTAATCAAATTATATTTTTAATTATGATAGCTTCCACATAATGAAAAAATAACATTAAATAGAAAAAATTTCAAGGAGAAGTTGTTGAGCACTGCTGGTGTAGTGGTATCATGCAAGATTCCCATTCTTGCGACTCGGGTTCGATTCCCGGGCAGTGCAAAATTTTTTCCGAGATTTGTTTTGCTTACCTTTTGTTTGCAACCTTTTAATAATTTTGTAATACAACTAATTCCGGGTTGAAAATTTTTATCAAATAATACGTTAAAAATGATTAAAGTTGGTTATTGATGTACCTTTCTACTTTTTCTGTTGCAATTTAGTGTATATTATTTTATTATTACTATTATTTCATTTTTATTTAAAGATTAATTATACATATGAAAATTTTCTTATTTGCCAGATCTCATCAGAAAAAAAATTATACTAATCAATAATATTTATTAAACTTAACAAAATTTAATACCATGGAATAAAAATTGCTCTTGTAAACAATATGAATTAATTAAGAAATCGCCATCAATATCCCCATCATAATTTCTAGTAGAGAAATTACCGTTGTTAGAAATAATTGCTACACTAGTCGGTTATGGACATAACTGGAAGGTAAACCTTCAAAAAATTAAAAATAATCGGAATAAAATGTTTATAAAAACTTTACATAAAATCTGACACTAAACTAAGAAAATGTTCACATAAGAAAATAAATAAATGAGAAATAATAATAGTAAAATATTAATAGACAAATAAATAATACTCACAAAACTCTATATAAAACAAATATTTTTAACTAGCTGACCTGGCAAAGCTTCGCCATTGGTAGATTTAAGTGTATATGTAAATTAAATGAACATAAATGAAAGTTTGATAAAACATTAACAAACTGAACATTATGGGACTTCACAAAATTTAACCTTTCACTTCTACTCTATTTCCCTTTTTCCCTATTCCCTTATTTCTCTGTTTTCCTTTCCCTATTTCTTTCCCAACTCTCCCTTCCCCATTTCCCCCTGTCACTTTCCCCTTTTCAATTTACGATTCTCCCTTTCCCCTTCACCGTAACCCCGTTAATCTTTTCCCTTCCATTTTCTCTTTTCCCCTTTCTTCCTTTCCCCATTTCCCTTTTTCCTACTTTCCCCGCGCGTAAATCGGTCAAGCATTTTTAGTCTACAGCGGACACACATACGAACATTGCCTTTTACATATTTAGAAGAAAGTCGGTATGAATATTTGTTTGTTTCGAAAATATCTCGATACCGGCGTCATTTAGACGGTATAGTTTTTGCAAAAATTTTTCTTTTCACGTAACTAATATATATTCTGAATATGAGCCAAATCGGACCATAAATGCAATTTTTCCAAAAATCTCAACCCCAGCGCCATCTAGCGGATCCATTTTTTGCTGAGGTATTTTTTTCCATGTAAGTAAAACATATTCTGAATATGAGCTAAATCGGATTATAAATACAATTTTTCGAAATATTTCGACCTGAGCATACCTTACTTTGTTTTTCCTGTTTAGCCTCCGGTAACTACCGTTCAGATAATACTTCAGAGGATGAATGAGGATGATATGCATGAGTGCAAATGAAGTGTAGTCTTGTACATTCTCAGTTCGACCATTCCTGAGATGTGTGGTTAATTGAAACCCAACCACCAAAGAACACCCGTATCTACGATCTAGTATTCAAATCCGTGTAAAAATAACTGGCTTAAACCGAGCATACCTAGTGGGTCCAAACTAATTCAGAAACCTTTGCGGGTATGCGCACAACTCACGAAAGTTGCATCGCAATCGGATGAATGGTATAGGAACGCATACGGGGCAAACAGACAAACAAACATTCATCTTTATATATATATATATAATGTCCTTAGAATAAATATTAAAGAAACAATAATTTTTACTGTTAAATTGAGTTAAGTAGCTTAAAAATGGAGAAAAAACCTTTTGAATATTAGTAGCTTTAAAAATACTAAAGATAATGATTTGAAGTTTTGAAAGACTATAAAAATACATAAGGCTACATCATAAAAACTTCATCCAATTCAGATGCATAGGTCTCATAAATAAATAATCAACGTATAATTACACATGGAGTGGCCAAAAAAATTGGTACTTTTGTCATTCTTATTCCAATAATATATTTCTATAATTTTAATAAAGAGCTAAAACTACAATAGAGAAATGCAGAAATAAAACAGCTAAAATTTGATATGATTTTCATCAAAATCTTTCCATTGGCTTTCATGATGTAAAGCTTCAAACTTGAGTTTATGTGCTTTCTGAACAGATGACAGTAAAGCATTTACTTCTTCATTTACTTGGCTACTGGCTATTCTACAGCATACATTTTATTGCCATAAACTCTACATTTATATTTATTAATTTTTAAAACAATTTCTTTCTTAGTCTCATATTAAATTAATTTCATATATTAATTAATTTCTTATTCTCTTAAATTTGTGTTTAAGATTAACAGGCATTTCACTTTGTAAAAAATCTCAAAACTTAAGCCAAAGTACTTTTTTAAATTTTAATAGATGAGTGGGCTTTTTAAATAATAACACTTTAAAGCAGTTTTAGTCTCCCTAGGTATAGGAGGTTTTCTATCCTACCAAATTGAGCTACATATGTGCAAATGCAATTCCAAAATTGTAACAATAAGAGATATTATATTTTTTTATGAATATTCTGGAAGTCAGATATCCCATCCTGCTTTATAGATTCGGGGCCTGTAAGCAGCCATGTGTGATTGAGGTGTAGTCTTGTACAGATTCATGCCAACCATTCCTGAGACATGTAATTAATTGAAACCTAACTGCCAAAGATCACTGGTATCCACGATTTAGTATTCAAATCTGAATAAAGGCAACTACCTTTATTAGGATTCGAATTTCAACTTTGAAATCAGCTGATTACAACAAGTTTTACTTGTAGACCAACCTGACAGGTTACAATAAGGGAAAAAATATACATAAGGTATGATTTTATTTATACATGTCAAATCAGTTATAACTACTATTTTATTATTTTTAAGAATATTTTTATTTTATGAAAGTCTTCTGTAGCTAAAACAGGCTGTTCCTTACATCTTATCTAACAAATCTTCTTTTGGCCAAAATATCATTTCCTTCTCCTTATCCCCGTTCTGAGTCATCTACTTTGCTACTGAATATCTATATTTTTTATAATCTGGAGTGTGCTGTTGGGTTCTTCAGGCATTTAAATCTTTTCCTAAAATTATTGTGTTACTAAAGCCAACCTTCCTCAGATCATCAGTCACAGTCCTTGTTGCTGTTGTTCTATTCCTTATATTTTTTATTCCATTTTTACTCTAGCCTAGAAGCTCAACAACCTCTACTCCATGTATCCATTTTCATATCAAATACAAGTTTCTCAGTACTGTTTCTAATGACCCAAGTTTTCAACTTGTAAAACAGTATGTGGTTTTTATAGCCCTATTGTATTTGTCAATATTTTGTTCTTTAATATGAACTCTTAAAGCAAAGTAATTGATTAACATTTTTGATTAGCTCACTCTACTAGCATAATTTATTTAATTATTCACTCGATATTATCCACTTAAAGAGATTTTAATTTTTTATAACAATGAGGATGAAAATGCCTGACTCTTGCACAGAATTGAACCCAGGATTACTTAAATAGAGAAACCAGTATGCTGACCATTATTCCCACTGACTGGTCAATTAATTAAATAAAAATACATAATAAAATAATACAGTATAATAAAATCTAATTTCTTTCTTTGTGATCATTAAAGGCAGAATTTTTGACATTTTTACACTTAAATTTGTTTTTAAAAAATGAAGCAATAATTATTTAAAAAGAATAAGGAATCTACAATACATACAGGTAAATAAAAAAATAAGGCTGCTCAATGTTTTCTAATATTTTTATGGCTGCAAATAGTTTTTCCAGGAGAAGTCTTTCACGATGTACAAAATATTACTCCACAACCTGCTCTTCAAAGATCATTTTGTCATTTTAATTTGTTTTATTTGACTTCCTCCGATATTAATTTGTTGTATATATATATGTAAAGGTTTTTAACCCATCATGAAACAGTTTATTCTCATATATAGCCATTCTTTGCACGGATAGATTGAGCTCTCATTAATTTGCATTTGATACTGATACATGTCACCATTTATCTGAAGGCTTCTTAAGGCAGCGTCCAGGGTGTATGTATATAGAGGAAAATTTTACAATTGTCTTGCAGTCCTTAAATATATTTCTACAAATGGTCCTTAACTTAAATCTGTCATTATTCCAAAGATTCTTTTCTGCACTTTAAAAACAGTTAGATTACGGTTTTAAAAGGTTTCTGAAGTCAGGTTTCCTTCTTGGGGAAAATCGAAACAATATATTTAAATTCACATGTTTTCATATTTTCCTCATGTCCAGGTTCTATATATTTACATCAGTCATCAAGTACTTTGTTTTATCAAAATTTATCTGTAAATATCATTTCAAAGCTTCTATTTTTCTTATTTTTAAATAACATTTAGGAAAAAAGTGTTTGTTTGTTGCGGTTCAAGTAATAGTAAATAAAGGTATCAGAAGAAATGTCAGCCTGAGATTGTACAATAGAACTGCTGAACTATAATTTGATTCGTAAAGTAACCATCTTACAAAAATCAAATGAATCTAAACAATGTAAAAATGCAGGGTTAATGAAATTTAAAAAAAAAACATTTTTTTTAAAAGGTTGGGTTTAATTACATATATATGGATTTGAATACTAGATCGTGGATACTGGTGTTCTTTGGTGGTTGGGTTTCAATTAACCACACTTCTCAGGAGTGGTCGACCTAAGACTGTACAAGACTACACTTCATTCACATTCATACTCATAATCCTCATTCATCCAATGAGGTAATACCTTACGGTGGTTCCAGAGGCTAAATAGAAAAAAAGAGAGAGAGAGAGAGAGACAGGGCTGATCATACATCTTTTAGAAGGTGTTTGGACTAAGTAGGAATGATAAACCTCATAAGTTATTTAGCAAGAAGTAAAAACTATGTGTTGTGTTACATCCATTCCTATTACAAGTAGAAGTTTATCCTTATAAGTAACAAAAAATGTTTTTTTTTTTTTTATTAACCTCTTAATTTTGTATTTCAGGAATACAATATTAAGCTAGTAATGCATATTAATAGTAACAAAATATTAAGCTAATACTAGGCAAGCCATATGTTTGTTAAATTTAGCCATGTTTAAAATCATTTGACTCTTTTGCCTAATAAGATTCTAATTGTTATAAAAAGAAATCTCTCCAAAATGGCCTCACAATAACACAAACCATGCCATCACATTGAATTGTAAAACTTGAGAAACCTTTTCTAACGAAAAACTTACTCATATGCAAGATCAGGGTAAGTTACTTTTTGTCAGCTATTCTCTCAAAAATATTTATTACTTCCTTGTACGTAGTAAAGGAAGCATTGTGATTGTGAAAAATTTCGGGTTTCAGTTTTCAAAGAAAATATGCATTTTGACCATCCCTGAATCCATTTTGGCTAGTTTCGGCATGACATCTGTATCTTACTTAACTCAAAAACGATTAGCTGTAGGATGTTAAAATTTTGGATTTAGGACTGTTGTAACATTTAATTGAGCACCTCCCCTTTTGATTGCGATCAACTGAACTAAAAGTGTCCAAAAAAGCCTAAAATCCAAAAAAAATTTGGATTTTGAACTTTTTCTTAACTGGAGTAATAAGCCCTCATTGAGAGCCTTTCAACAATATATCATAACTGGTACCTAATTTCATTGGTTCCATAGTTTTAGCCAAATAACATTTTAATTAATGAAATATTTGGTCTTACAAGGGGAAGGGACATAGGTTTCAATCAGACTTCATCTTTTTTTTTTTTTTTAATTTAAATATATTGATTTATTAATAATTATTAACCTCTGATTGTAAAAAAATTCTTTTGGTAAATAATAATTCAATAATAACAATAAAAAAAATATCAGAAGTTATTAATGAAATAAAATTTTATGTACTTTTCATTTTAAAAAAGTGTATATGTAATTTAATAGGTGTACATGAAAGTCAAGTGATGTCCACATCAGTTTTTTTAACTTGGTTGTTTTTATTAATCTTTACTGTTTGTATTAGTACAACCAGAGATGTTATAACAATATGCTTGCGATTATGCGTGTTATAGTTTGTCAATAAAACGTATCTTATTTATATTATTATTTTTTATGTATAATTCAATAAAATCTTGTTGAAAAGTTTTAATAACCACAGGTACTGTATTTTAAGGTGGAAATAATGTGAGCTTTATGCCAGGTAGTATGCATGTAATGCAATTGTTTGGTATGAATTTTTATAATTTTTCATCTTAAAATAAAGATTACATTAGTCAATTTTATCAACGTTTCAAAAAACATGTTTTTTAAAATGAAAAGGGGAAAAGGAAATAAGGGAAAGAGAAAGGGGGAGGAAAATGAGAAAATGGGGGAAAGGGAAAATGGTAAAAATGAAAAGGGGAAAAACGAAAGGGTAAAAGGGAAAGGTTAAATTTTGTGAAGTTCTGTAATGTTCATTTTTTAAATGTTTTATCAAACTTTCAATTGTGTTCATATAATCTATATATATTTACTCAAATCTAGCAATAGCGAAGCATTTATCACTTATAAATAGAATTGTATCAGTAATGCAGTGTATTTAATAATTAACTTAATACTAAATTAAAAAGAAGTTCAATAATTATTACAGCTCTTGTGGGCCTCTATAGACTAAAAAACTACTGGACCGATTTGCACGCGGTAGAAGGGAGAAAGGGAATAGGAAAAATCGGAAAAGGGAAAATTAGAAAAAGGGAAAAATAGAAAAAAGGTAAAATGGAAGAAAGTAAAAAGGGATTAAGGGGAAAATGGAAAAATAAAAACGGGAAAACCAGTAAAAGGATATGGATATGGGATAGGAGAAAAATAAAAAGGTAAAGGGGGAAAGATGAAGGGGAAAAGGAAACAAGGGAAGGATAAATGGGAAGGAAGAGGGAAAAGGTGATGAAAGGGGTAATGAGGAAACGAGAAATGAGTAAAGGGGAAATGGTAATAATGAAAAAAGGAAAATGGAGAAAGAAGAAACGAAAGATGCAATGGAAAGGGGAGGGGAAAACAGGAGAAGGAAAGGGAAAAGGGAAAAAGAAAAGGTTAAATTTTGTGAAGTTCTGTAATGTTCAGTTTTTTAATGTTTTATCAAACTTTCAATTGTGTTCATTTAATCTATCTATCTATCTATATATATATATATATATATACACACACACACAAATCTAGCAATAAAAAAGCATTGCCAGGTCTGCTAGTACAGAATAAAAACAAGACAGGGTTTAGAACTGATAAATTTTTAACCCTGACAATAAATTTTATTGTATAAAATTTTTTACAGACAGAAAAATATTGCATTGTAAACTTAAGAGATGAGAATTAATAAATAAAAAACTAATTTTTATATATTAATCACTTTATTGACATTTAAATAGTTTTACAGGTCATTATAAATATTTAAAATAATATATTTCTTCTACTATTTCTTTTTCTTAGCTTTTATCTGTCAGCTGAGTGAATGTTTTCTAGGAAAACATATTTTACTATTTAAAATAGTATAATATATATTTATATTTTATCAAATACTATTTATATTTTACTATAAATATAAAAAAATACGTATAATTCATATAGTGCTATGAAAAATACATGCAATAAAGACTAATTTTAATTTTATTAAATGTCTTTCAAATCAAAAACTATTCTTTAACAATATAATACAATACAATAATCAAATTAGTGTAATTGTTGTAATCAAGAATGTCTAGAAACTGAAGTAAATTTCCTCAGAACAGTTTATTGAAAAACGATGCCATTGATTTAAGTGTGAATATTTAGGTTTCAGTAGTAATTACTATTATTACATCTATTTTAATAAATTATTTTAACATTAATTTTCCAAGAATTAACATTGTGAACTGGTGAAATCAATAATTAGAATGAGGTTAGTTGTTAAGGTGTTAGTAAAAGTATTTCATCTGATAATGCAGTTTTTAGTTAATTGTTGAAAATCATGTACCAGTCACTATCCTATTATAACTATACTCTTTATTACTCTAGAGTAAGTAGGTAAAGTGTAATACATGATGCAAATTTGTGTTATCTACATAATATTACAATAAGTATACTTGCACTATGATATATACCACACATGATTCTCAAATTTGTTTCCAATATGTCATTTTCTTTTTAAATATTATCTCTAGCTCTTGTAATAACCTTTTTTTTTGTCTTTTGATGTACTTTATATGTTTATGTATAGTTCATTTAGAAACAGAATAAAATAGAAAAGGTTATCTCAGTTTTTAGAAATGATCAATTTTTAATTCTGATAGTGAATTTTAATGTTCACAATGAGAAACATAATGGACTGTAAACTTAAAGAGATCAGAAACTAGAGGATATTTAAATTAAGGAAATAACTAAGGATAGGCATACACTGGTAATGTCATAATACTTTTGTTACTATCTCTATCTTGTTATTGCAAACTTCAGTCTGCCTACAGGAAGTAACTTATAACCTTAAAAAGAAAAAAATTACTTGTGTTTGTAAATTTTGATGAGATTGTCATGTCACGTGCATTTATAATGTCGAGAATAAATATAAAAAGCACTATTTGGCATATCCATTTTGGTGCAAAAGGCTCATTAAAAGAATATTTTACCAAACAGTTTGCTTCCTATCCAGAGACATTTTTTTAAATTTCTTTCCCAATGTCTGTTGAGAGTTATATGATTTACTGTAGATTTTGAGACTTGTTATTACTTAAATGAAAATTTTCATACTTTTTCGGTTATCAATATCCTTATGAAGAGAGACTTGCTGTAACTTTTAACGTAATTTAAATTAAATTAAAAAAATATTTACAGGATTATTTTGTCAAATTGGTCTGCGTAATTTGTATTTTATGTGTGATATTTTGACTTCCCATTGTGAAAGTAGTTGCATTTCTAAAAATTAATTATTCATTACTTATTGTATTTTTAGTAGTTATTATAGAACGTAAAATACAAATGATAAAAAAATGATCTATAGTAAAAAAGACCTTGCCAAGTATAATCTGATAAAAAATTATAATTAGACCCTATAACCTTGTAAAACATAAGGTAATTAAATGATTCTTACAAATTATTTAATGTTTTTATTACTTGTTGTTTTTAAAATTATATAATTATTATTAATTTATAAAAAAATTACTGGACATATTACTTTTTTGATAAAAATTAGTGAGATGTACCTAACAAAAGATTGACAAATGAAAAGTTACAAAAAGTTAGTGTGTAGATTCTAAGATTAGTTTTCTTTGCATAATTAAAGAAAGTATCTTAGAACCTTTGACGGAGATGTAAATAGTTAGAATGTTGCATTGTTAGAAATTCAAAAACCATTGTACTCATTAAAATTTGTGTATTTCAAAATTTTCTGCATTTTGGAAAAATTCTGGATTATACCACTATTTAAAATTTTTTTTTTTTAATAGAAATCTTTACCATATGAAGATTTGTCATTGTGATCAGTAATTTTCTTTAAATTAAATAGTGTAGCATATTATGTTTAATTAAATATGCAAGAAAATAGTACAGTGATATTAGACAATGTTGAATATTTAAAGAAACAGAAATTTAAAGAAATAATTAAAACAGTGAAAAAATTAAAAAAGAGCTTACATGATTCTGAAAAATTTGAAGACCTGTTACTTGGTAAGTAGTTTTTGTTTGTATCTCATAACATTTTATATCAGTTTATCATTAAATAGTGTTAGGATTGCAATATAGCTCATAGCAAAAACTGATTAAAAATTATATTTTAGCAGTGGATCTCTGTAAATTGACATTGCTTTTGTTTTTACACTTTTTTGTTTCTTCCCCTAAGTTTACAGGTTTTTCACCAGGAAATAATTCACTTTTTAGTATTCAAATTGACGAATCAACAGATGTCAAATATTTTTCAGTTCTTGTTTTGTGAGATATGAATGCGATAGGACGGATCAATCGGAGAAAATGTTTTCTAAATCAATCGTGTAACAGGATAATGTCTTTTTCATTTTTTTTTTATGAAGCTACTAAAAATTGTAACGTAGATTCGACAAAATGTATTGCAGTATGTAGTGATGGATGTTAAGTATATAAGAGGCGGAATGAACGCACTGCTTCCTTCACAGGCTCAACAAAAAATATGCCGGAAAATCACAACTTTGCAAAGCTGAAAAAATTGTTAATTTTATTAAAAGCCTACAATTACAGACTAGGCTGTTTTTTAAACTATGCGATGGAGTGGGCTAAAAGAAAGAAGATTGTTATCATCTTTTCAATACAGAAAAGATGCGAGATTAATATTTTCCCAGTATAAACAAACGCCATTCTCATTGTTAATAAAGAATAATGAGTATATGTTGCTGTTGGATTACGTAGCTGATGTATTTTCGCATTTAAACGATTTGAATGCGAATTTACAAGGACGCGATAAAAACTTTGTTAATGACAGACAAAGCTCGTGTCTTCATTAAGAAGCTTATCTGGATTGTTCACTTTAAGCAAAAATTTTTGTTTCCACTCACTTCCGATTATATTGAGAAAAATTTGAATAAAGAAGAAACTATTAATCACAGTTTGGATAGCATAAAAATGCATTTGTGTGAGCTAAAAATTGAGTCGTCGGAATATTTCCCGGAAGATAAAAATGATTTCTCGAAGATACGGGTACTGAATCCATTCGGTGAAAACGTTGTTACAGCTCTTAAGTTATTAGTTCAGATTCACGACCAGCCCATTGAAATGCCTGCCGATAAAACGTTACAATTATAATTCAAATTCACATCCGAAGATTTAGATAGGTTTTGGCTTGCTCGTCAAAGTGAATATGTAAATTTAGTCACAGAAGCATTGAAAATATATACCCTTAATTCGTCCCTCTATGAAAAGTGTTTTTCGTCTATGGTTGCGCAAAAACATAAATAAGAAACCCGTCTTTTATCACTGGAAAACAATTTTGTGAGTTTTTAACATAGATTTACATATGGAAACATTTATAAATGATAAACAAATGCAACCATCTCATTCATTTATTTTCTTTACACATATACTTTTAGATGTATGTAAAATGTTTATAATAAATGATTTTTTTCACCTAAAATGATTCCAATTATTGTTTACTTATAAAATTGTAGGATAATTTTGAGACCCCCCGCTTTCATACCACGTAAGGATCACAGTCACCAGGTTGAGGATGCTGTCCTTATCACATTACCAAAGAGTCGCTTATAAAAATTACAAAGACAAGGTTTATTAGGAAATGTTAGGAGTAAATTAGTTTCCCATTGCCCTTCTTTTATGAGCTAAATGTACTGCTGTTTATAAGTAAGCAAAAACTTCCAAAATGCGTGGGTCTTCACTCAATCTTCTGTTTATAGTGGGAACTGGCTATATAATTAACAATTCAGTTAGAGAAAAAACTCTTAGCTAGGATCACTTGTGGTTAGATCATTTAGGAAAGCCATATAAAAGACTGGGGCAGATAGTGAAAAGTAACAAATTAATGTGGGTACATTAATTAATCACAGGGTATTCATTATATGATCATTACTTCACAATTTTTTCCCTTCAAAGTAGTGTTACAATTCATTAACCCAATGTTATCTTTTACATGATGTAGGTCTGGAACTTTATAGAGTTTTACTTTAAATTTAGATTTACATTTCAAAAATATCTGTGGACACCACATGGAATTCCTTGTATGCTTATTAAATTACATATACACATTTTCTTACAATCAGAGGTTAATAATTAATAATAAATCAATATGTTTAAATTAAAAAAAAAAGTTTTTCCCTTCCCCTTGTACGATCCAAGTATTTCATTAATTTAAATTCTATTTGGCTATAACTCTGGAACCAATGAAAATAAGTACAATTTAGGTACATACGTCACACCGAACTAAAAATATGTATACAACCCCTCTCCAACAACCATAAAAAAGTAAAATTGTTTAAAATTAAAATTATTAAAATGTCTCTTAACAAACAATAAATAAACAACTCTGAATCAAATAATTCAGGAATAAATCTTGCTTGAAAAAAAGCAGTTTTAAATTTTATTTAGTTAAGGGAATATTTAGGTTGAAGTCGACTTATACCTATATATTCCCCTTAGATTACATTACCCCCTTACACTGCAATTGAAGCCTAAAACTAAACCAAAAACTGGCAATGAATTGCATAACTTTCCTGGATATGTTAGTGAAGTTATGCAATTCTTTTTCATCACATATCTTTATTACTTTGTAAATAAAAATTCTAACTGGTAGTTGTCTGGGATATTGGGAGTGTGTAATGAGTTTACATTGAGAAGGGTATGAAGTGTTATTTTAGTGACTTCATTGTTTAATAAAATACATTTTGAACAATAAAAATTTCATTTTTCATTTTGGGGGCTCAAGGAGAAGTATTGGGGTAAAATTAATTTAAGAAAATAATAATCCTTAGTAGTGATAAATTAAAAAAATAACTTTTAAAATTGTTTAAAAAATACAAAGATATAGCCATAATTTTAAATAAAGTTGTAATTTTCTAGGAAGGAGGTGAAAAGTTTGGGTAATTTTTTCCAAGAAAAATCATGTATTGTGATTTACTCCAAAAAGAACATTAAATTATGTTCACAATATTAAATTTCATAAAAAAATAAGATTATAAATAAAAAGTAGGTGATAAGATACTCAATTTTTTATAAGTATATTGTATTAAGCTATGTACCCGATCCGAAGAAATAAAAAGACAATATCCAGCACCAATTACCTCAAGCTCGAACCACCACATAGGCTGTAAAAATAAGAAAATCACAGTTTGTTTTAAAAGTTTGACAGAGTGGATAAAAAGATTAATGCTAAGGTAAATTATAAGTTTATAATTAAATACACAACTTAATTTAAAATTAAATCTATAAATGAATTTATAATTCAGTACAAAAATGAGAAAAATTCTTGGTAGTATTTCATGAGTGTAGAGTTCATGACATGATAAATAGTTTTTTATATTTTAATGCTTTGAAAATGTTTGTTACTGATTATCTTAAATATATTATTCTAGACAATACAGCTGGTAACTCTACCACCAAATTCACTCAAAATTTAATGGCATATAATAAGAGTTTACAAAGAGACTGTACATTATTATACAAAATAGTGTTAGAACAAAAGAAAAGAATACAAGAGAATTCTCAAGTAATATACTTCTTAAATAATAAACTGATGCAATTAGAAGATAAATTATTTGAACGAGAAAAAGCTGTATTTAATATCTGCGATAAATATTTACTGATGAAAGAAAGAAGGGATTTAAAAGAAAAAAAAATTATGCAAGAATTAAAATTATTGGAAAATTCTGTCGATAAAGATGCTGGCAAAAAAATTTCAATTCTTGAATTATTATTGATTGATAGTGTCAAACGAAGTGAAACACTAGAGAACATTAATAAAGAATTATTTGAAAAATTAAATAAACAAAATATTCCTAACAGTAACAATAAAGATTTTGTTGCTTTCAGTATTGAGGGTATCAATATTAATGGTACCCAAACAATAGTAACTTAACTGTTTATAAAATCTTTAACTTGAATATGAAATAAAATTATACATAAATAAATTTACTTAGTTTTTTTTCATATGATTTTATATTTTTTGATTACTCCCCACCTGAGAGATCCAGTTATTAATCTAAGTTTGGAAGTTTGTTTAAATTGCAATGATGCAGGTACATTTTTACTATTGCAACATTAATTCCCTCATGATCTTGAGTATAGTGAAGAAAATATTCTTATATTTCAACCACACCCCAGCAGCCCCAAAGAAAACTATAGACACAGTTGATCAGTTCATACTAACCACTCGCTTGACTCTAGCAGATGACTGATGTTAGTTAACTCATTACAGTTTTCTTAAGAGGAAATATGAGCCAGTTCTTAAGCAAAAGCAATATTTTGTAAAATTTATTTCAGTCGGTCAATTCGAGATCTGACGATCAATTATCATCTTTTCTTGACCTAGACAAAGATACTGTACCCATCAGGTTGGTCTATTAGTGAACTCGTCATTGCAGATAAGCTGATTTTGATGTCGAGAGTTCAAATCCTAGTAAAGGCAGTTACTGGTGTTCTTTGGTGGTTGGGTTTCAATTAACCATGATTGACCTGAGAATATACAAGACGTGCTCCAGCCAGGCAGCTGGAAATCTCTGGAGAGAAAATCCCCTTTGGGAAAACAGTCAAGTACCTGGGAGTAGTCCTGGATAAACGGCTTACCTTAGCAGAACATATTAAATATGTAACCCAAAGGGCAAAGACCGTCGGGCCTCACTATACCCAGTACTGAACAGTGCTAGCCCTTATCCACTGGCGACCACATTGCTCATTTTTCGGCTATACGTACTGCCGACTCTAACATACGCTTACCCGGCATGGGGAGCTTTGTTGAACTCCACGCTTCAAAAGAAATTAGAAGCCGCCCAAAACATAGCGTTGCGGATGATATTTTGGAGCACCGTGGTTCGTCAGAAACGTGACAATTCGCTACGATGCGGGACTAAACACCGTATCCGAGGTAATGGTGCGCAAGCACACAGACTGTTCGGGAGAGCGGCCGTGTCCGAACACTGCCATCTCCGGTACATCTGCCGAGAAGACCCTACTCCACAGGGTATAAGAAAACGGCCTAATGCCATATTAAACGAACCACCGTGAACAGGCGGTACGAGAGTCAAAAAATGACAAACCAGGATTAGGCGTCAATATATCGAGTAACCTATAAATGAAACCGCGCGAAAATTCCGGTCGCGAAAGTGACCGTTTTCGCAATTAAGTTTTGTAAAACTATAAAAAGCTAGACAACACCCCACACCGTCCCACGAAGAGACCACAATTTCATTTAGTCAGCATATGCGGCTCCCAACAGAGAACAGGGTGCATTTCTCCCTCCAAATAACTAGGGCTCCGGACTAGCATAACTAAATGCTATGGACTAGCATTCCTGCTAGTCCATAGGTGCTGGTACCAAAAGGACTTCAGTGAATGGACTGAAGGGGAATCATGCTGGGATTATTAGGCTCAAAAGCTTAGTATCTCACAGTCAGACCCAGTAAACAAATTTCACGCTGGTCCATACGGATAGGAACGCAAACTACCAAATCCATCCATAAATAAAAATAAAAATTTATAACTGCCACTAAATAACTGATGAAATTTTCCCAATAATAGAAAGATACAGCAGCAAGGGACATTGTCCAGGCTCTGTGATCTGTAGGGAGAAATATTGAAACTCCTGCCATTCTTGTGTTCAGTTCCAAAAGAGTTCCTGAAAATACTGTCATAAAATAACATATGAACACAAATATGATAAACAACTGTGAAATTGCTTGAGGGATAGTACTGCATTGCAATAATAATTTGCAACTTAAAATTTTTCATACTAGCACATGTTCAAGTTGCATCAGTTTCATTCACTGCAATGAGAGGAGCAACCTTTCAAAATATGTTTTGTCCCATTGATTTTTGTAAAAAGAGAAACTGCCCAGTAGTGGATTAAGAAATTTTTTTTCTGCAGTAGACAGATTAAACTTATCATTAAACACTTTTAGTTATGTCTTTTTTGTTAATAAAATGCAAATTTAAATTTGGAGTTTTTTGAAAGAACTGTGTGTGGACCAGTTTTATTTTGAAATAAAACATCTGTTCTTGTGAATCAATTCTAATGTAATTGTTTTGACTAGACAGAAAATATTTGACAGTAAATTATTAAAAAATAGAAAAAGTAAAAAGTAGAAATCTTAGAATTTAATGAAGTTAAGTGTTTTTTATACAGTCTCTCTTTTCACACAAAGTTTTACAGTTTCTAAGTAAAGCATTTTGTAAAATATTAACTACAAAATACCGTTTTCATAAAAACATTCTTCATTTCACTATTTGCTTCACAATTCTTAAATACTTTATCAGAGATTTAGTACCATAGAGGAACCAGTCTTTCCCAAGTTTTTTTACATTCATAGCTTGATTGTACAGCTGTATATTTTGATTCTTTGATGGAATAGTTGCATGTTTTTGAAGAATTTTTCCATTCTGCCAAACATTTGATCAGCCAGCAAGAAACTATTGTCCGTTACTGGAAAAATAATTTGATCAGAGAAACTGAAGTGTCAGTATTAAAGTACAAGTACTTCATAATTAAATGCATGACTGTATTATTTTTGTTTTATGTTCTATTTTTATTTTTGTTTTCTGGGTAGTGTGATGGACTTACTATATTACTAATTTTTATGTTAAGTGTTACATTGTGTAAGTAGTAAGTTTAGATTTGATCTAGTGAACTGAAAGTGAAAGTAGTAATGATTCACTAACAGATATAAGATCACCCAACTTGACTAAAAAAACAAAAGTTTTATAATGCATGATTAGATGATCTGTTATTAAATCCTTGGATGGAGCCTAGTTATAACAAAGAAAAACAGTATATTGTAAATATTGTAATAACAATACTAATGGTAGCAGGAGCCTTAGGCTTAGACATACAAATACACCTAAGCATAAAGTAAATGTACAAGGTACCACCCCTGGCTTAGTCACCATTCTATTGACAGCATTTGCTCTTCCTCATTAGATAATGAAGTTGCTGAAGCAAAATTAAGAATGAGTACATATATTACAAAGCATAATCCATCTTCAACTTTTGTACAGTGTCTGTAGAAAACTGAGTTTTAGTAAGACTGAAGTTCTTGTTAAGGATGAAATAAGATTGTTATAATGTTGAGGTTTTTATGAAAGTGCAGTCTTGTTGAATAACATTGCATCAAATAAGTTCAACTTAAGTTATTAACTTGTACAATAATTCCAATAAATAAACTTTCAAGCTCCAAAAAACAAGAAGGCTGAATTGGATTTTAAACTTTAATATTCAAGATTAAAATTCTATAGTAATGAAGATGAAATCAGACCTTTTTATGCAGTTTGATAATTTTTGTAAGCCACTTTTAACAACTTTAGCTATATCAAATTTTTATCAAGCGATTTGAACAAAGATGTCATTTTATTCATAATAAAAGGCTTATTATTTTATCTAATAAAATAAAATTTGTTAGAAAGATTTAAATTTAAACTTATTTATTTTGTAGAAGTCATTAAAATATTTCAATCTGTTACTTAGATTTATTAAAAATCACTAAATGAGGGTAATATGGAAAATGGACTTTTGCTAACACCAGGATATTCTATATACTAAAGAAAGAAATGTTACATTTAGCCTATCTTTTTTTTACCTAATTCTAAAGTCATTAACTGTATACTTTCTTTAGTTAAAAATTCTAACTTTTTTATAAAAAATAAAAAAAAATTATAAAATAAAAAAATTACCAAAATTTATCAGTAACTGAAAATCAAAAGATCATCTTTTTTAAGATTTGTATGGTTGTTTATACATTAATATATTTTCTCTTTTAAGTTTTTTTTAATATTGTTTTAAAGTACATTCTTTAATTTGATATATACTTACGATCAATGCTTCACTTCCTTTACAATGGAACCAAATTATTGATTTAGCTGGCAGATGTTAAAACATTTACAGTCAAAAATACAATATTTTTTTGCTAATGTATGCGTTGCAATTTCAATTGGGGAACAATAAGCAACCTCCCATGGCCCAATGAGAGAGGATACGTATGACATGTAAATAAGGTGTAGTCTTATACAGATTCGGCCAACCATTCCTGAGATGTGATTATTTGAACCCTAATCAACAAGGTACACCATTATTCACTATCTAGTATTAAAGTCCATATAAATCCATATAAAACATTTACTAAGATTCAAAATTCAGACCATTTGACTTTGAAAATAACCTGTTAAACAAGTGATTTGCAATGATGAGTTTACCACTAGACCACCTCGGTGGGCTGAATATAAATATAAAGTTAATTTTTACACGGATTTGAATACTAGATCGTGGATACTGGTGTTCTTTGGTGGTTGGGTTTCAATTAACCACACATCTCAGGAATGGTCAAACTGAGAATGTACAAGACTACACTTCATCTACACTCATACAATATCATCCTCATTCATCCTCTGAAGAATTATCTAATCGGTATTTACCAGAGGCTAAACAGGAAAAAGAAAGAAAAGAAAAGAAAAAAGATATACAGATAAAAAACCCACAGAGTTGGTCTAGTGGTGAATGCGTCTGTGCAAATCAGTTGATTTTGAAGTTGAGAGTTCCAATGTTCAAATCATAGTAAGGACAGATTTGAATACTAGATTGTGGATACCAGTGTTCTTTGGTGGTTGGGGTCCAATTAACCACACGGCTCAGGAATGGTTGATCTGAGACTGTACAAGATTACACTTCTTACACTCATACATATCATCCTCACTCATCCTTAATCATCTCATAATACCTGACGGTGATTCTTGGAGGCTAAACAGGAAAAAAAGATATACATAAAAATAAGATAAGGTTTGCTGACGATTTGGTAAAATTCTAGCTGATGGCAAACATGTGCTTCAAAGGTTATTAACAGTCCTAGAGGAAGGAATAAAAGCGTGTGAAATAAAAATAAATATAATATAAGTGAAAAAAGAATAGAAAAAATAAAAAATTACAGATACTTAGGTACTACAATGACAGAGGACTGGAAGACAGTCCCACTACTGGATTAGGATAAATAGGCATTTTACCTTATGAACCTGAATTAAGACAGTTAGAAACTGGAATAAGTATTGAGTATATCAACCAGAAATCTATTTAAACAGATACAAACAAACCATTACCAACTTTAACAAATTAATGTAGAAAACACACACACACACACACACACACACACACACACACACGCGCACACACACACACACACACACACGCGCGCACACACACGCACACACACACACACACACACACGCACACACACACACGCGCGCACACACACGCACACACACACACACACGCACACACACGCACACACACGCACACACACGCACACACACACACACGCACGCACGCACGCACGCACACACACACACACGCACGCACACACACACACACACACACACACACACACACACGCGCGCGCGCGCGCGCGCGCGCGCGCACGCGCACGCACGCACGCATGCATGCATGCATGCATGCATAACATAATCTGACAAAATGAACAAATAAATGATGTGAAGATAAAGTAAATAATACAAGTGAAATGCAAAAAACATGTATTTAGATATTAAAGTTAAAATGCAAAAATAAATAATTACAAAAATATGAGATCTTTGTAGAAAATATTTTACAAACCTAAGTTTACAAATATATTAAAATTGGAAAAATAAAATTCTTTTATTAATAAATAATTAAATATTAACAACTGTTCTTTATTAAAAATAATATATAATAGTAACAACATAATATATTAGCAACAATAATAAAAAAATAATCATATTTAAAGAAAAACTTCACATTAAAAGGTTGTACTTATTGATGAATAACAACAGCGATAATAAAAACAATAAAATATGTAATAATAATAGCGGTAATATAAAAATAATTACACAAAAATTATCTTTATCTGATGCACATAATAAAATATAAATAGAAAATTAAACATGTTAGTGTTATTTACAATTTACAGATTGGTGTTGAAGGAAATTTTAAGCAGTACTTGTAGACATCTGAGCCATTTTTTTAATAGCATCGACAGTACCATTAACAATAAGTTGAGCATCATCAGTACAAGGTATCAAAGCCCGATCAGCGATTACTCCAATTTGTAAACGACCATTGTAGCTCAATATTGTAACACCAAGACCTTAAAAATTTTAAAACCAAATGTTAATTAATTTTTTAGTTTTAATAAAAAATTTAGTTTTAATAAATAATTCTATCACACAAAATTTGGATACATTTAATCTGTGTATTATGAAAGTTTATGTGTAAGTAAACTATCTATTTTTATGATAGTGAGGAGGCTTGAGTGCGCAGTAATACAGAGTAGCTGGACTGAAGGTGCAACTTTTTCAGTACTTGTTAAAGGTCAGGAAGACTTAAACGACCATGTCAACATCACTGTCTTCTGAGTACTATGCAGCTGAAAGACTCTCTGAATTTTTATGTAACAAAGACGGAGGCACCTTCCTTGGTAAAAGTCTAAAAAAAGTTGGTAAATTAGAAAATTTAAAGAGGGAAATGTGTAGGTTAAATGTAGGTATATTAGGAATTAGTGAGGTTTGGTGGGAAGAGAAAACTACTTTTGGTCAGGTGATTTTAGAATAATTAACTGAATGTCAAATAAAGGGCAGGCAGGAGGAGGTTTCGTAATGAACAAGAAGATAGGGAAAAGAGTAGGGTATTTCAAAAAGCTTAGTGATGACTGTTAATGTCTATATGCCTATGGTGCCCATGATGAGGTAGAATGTGTATACAAAGAGATTGACAAAGCAATTAAACACATAGGAGATGAAAATTTAATAAGGAGATTAGAATGCAAGCATTGGCAAAGGCAAGGAAGGAAATAATGTGGGTGAATGTGGGCTGGGCAAAAGGAATGAAAGAGGGAACCAACTTATTGAGTTTTGCACAAAGTATAATTTATTAATTATAAACACCCAGTTTAAAAATCATAGTAGAATATACACATGGAAAAAACTGGCTGATAGTGCAAGGTATCAGATAGATTAATTCATGGCTAATTAAAGATTTAAAAATCAACTCGTCAACTGCAAAGCATATCCAGGAGCAGACACTGATAGCGACCATAATTTAGTGATAATGAAATGTAGATTGGGGTTTAAAAACCTGAAGAAATGTTGTCTGATGAATCTGTGGAATTTGGGGAAGATTGAAGAAGAGGAGTTAAATTAGATTATTGAGGAGGACATTGCAAGAGGTCTAAGTAAAAAAGTTAAGGTAGAATATATAGAAGAAGAATGGGAGAATGTTAAAAAGGAAATTCTTAAATCAGCAGAAATGAACTTAAATCAGCAGAACAAAGAGAAGTGATAGAAAACCTTGGATATCAGAGGATATATTGCAGCTGATGGATGAACATAGAAAGTAAAAGAATGCTAGTGAACAGGAAGTGCAAATTATTGAAGGAAGAGTGGATTAAAGAAAAGTTTTCAGAATTGGAAAGAGTGTTTTTACAGGAAAGTTAAGGATTATTTTGTGGTATTTAAGTTAAAATCTATTAATGAGTTAAATAAAGATTGTACATTGATTTATAATACTAATGGAAAAGGTTGATAGGTGGGTGGAATAAATTGAATTATGTGGAGGAAATGAATAAGAAACTGGTGTTATAGAGGAAGAAGAGGAAGTCAGATGAAAAGGGAGATACAATACTGAGATCTGAATTTAATAGAGCATTAAAGGACTTGAACATCCTTCTGGGATACACAGGATACCTGTAGAATTACTGTGGAGTGCAGGTGAGGAAGTGGTAGATAGATTATGTAAATCTGTATGTAATATCTACAAAAAAGGGTCACAATATATTACTGTCACAATATAGCAGATAAAGAATATGAAAGCAGATAAATGTGAATAAAAGAGAAAAATTAGCTTAACTACTCGTGCATCAAAAACTAGAATTCTGTACAGAAGAATTCAGAGAAAGGTGGAAGAAGTGTTAGGAAAAGATCAATTTGAGTTCAGGAAAAGCCTAGGGACAAGAGAAGCAATTTTAGCCCTCAGATTAATAGTAGAAGGAAGATTAAAGATAAACAAACCAACATACATGGCAATTATAGACTTAGAAAAAAGCTTTTGATAATGTAGACTGCAGTACAATTTTCAGCATTTTACTTAAATTTAGGTTCAAGTATAGAGATAGAAGAACAATTGCTAACATTTGCAGAAATCAAACAGCAAAATTAATAATCAAAGAGCATAAGAAAGAAGCAGTTATAAAAAATGGAGTCTGACACAATGTTTCCTATCCCTGTTACTTTTTAAACCTTACTAGTAGTAATGAAAGTAATGAAATGTAGTAGAAATAAAGTAGATAGATGACCACTGAATATAAAAATAGGACAAGAAAAGACTGTGGAGGTAGAAGAGTTTAGTTATTTGGGTAGTAGAATCACTAAAAATGGACGAAGTAGGAACCAAATGCAAATAAAAATGCCAAATAGCACAAGCGAAACGAGCTTTCAGTCAGAAATATAATTTGTTTATATCAAAAATTAATTTAAACGTCAGAAAAACATTTTTTAAAGAATATGTTTGGAGCATAGCTTTATGTGGAAGTGAATCTCAGAAGATTGGAGTACCTGAGAAGAAAGGATTAGAAGCTTTTGAAATGTGGTGCTATAGGAGAAATCAGATGGGTGGATAAAGTGAAAAATGAAGAGGTGTTGTGATAAATTGATGAAGAAAGAAGCGTTTGGAAAAATGTAGCTGAACGAAGAGGCAGACTTACTTCTAGGCCTGTAATAGTCAGTTTGATATTGGAGGGACAGGTAGATGGGAAAAACTGTACAAGAAGGCAACATTTGGAATATGTAAAACAAATTATTAGGAATGTAGGATGTAGGAGGTATATTGAAATTATACAACTGGCACTAGGTAGGGAATCTGGAAAGCTGCATCATACCAGTCAAATGACTAACAAAAAAAAGAAAGACTTCTCTAGAGTAAAAATAATATTCTTTTTTCTCTTCTTAAATAGATAATTAAAAAATAAATCTTAATTTTTAGAAAAGAAAAATCTTTCTTTTTAAACAATAAAAACAGTTGTGCCAGGAAAATTTATTATATCTAAACTCTTTTACATAGAAAGCTCGTAAAAAATCAGATTATTATAAAAAAGAATGATCTTCAAATGGGATTTTCACCAAAATCACAACTTTTGCCCAACCACCAGTTTTTCCAATTTTTTTTTCATTTTTAACAAAATAACATTTAAATATGATAAAAATACTTTGCTGCATCAGTTGTATCACTAACTGAGTAGTGTTCTACTAATGCACACAGTTATTAACAAAACTTAATCTCTTTACTTGTTAGATCTTTTGATTATAGTTTGTGTTCCATATTTTAGTAATACTCTGATTGAGATATTTGCTAAATACAGGGGGAATTTATGGTTAACTATTAACCAACATATAATTCAAAAAATATTTTATCACAAAATTTTATAACAAAACCGATTTAAAAAAAAATGTCATTTTGTTCAAAGTAAAGAGATTATTATTATTTTAGCATAGAACATAAATTTTGATAAAACTAATATTTTCGGAGATATAACGGATTGAAAAATAAATTTGAGATGGTATTTAAGGCCTGATTTTTTGCTAATTTTAAAACTGTGTTACAAAGAGGCTTATCAAATATTAATGTGATTCGTCTATCCGAACATGAGATATAAATTTTTATATAAAAATGACAAAATGGCGGACGGGAAAGAACGAAGGAGAAATCGCCATTTTTCCTAAGGATATTTTATAAAGTAGAATCCGAAAACATAAGCCAGTCCACCATATTTGAAACTTTGCATATATATTTTTTTCAAAATGTAGGATGTCATTTAATCTTTAGGAGATATTATATCTGAACCTAGTAGAATATGAAAAGACTTAAATATTTCAAAAAATCCCAACTTTTGGTCTTTGAGATAGAAAATAGTTTGAAACTGTGAAAAAAAAATTTATTACACTTATTTGGGTCAACCTGTTTCGAATTCCAGCCGACGATGATTTCAAGAAAAGACTAATTTTAACAAGAGAACTGAGAAATTGATATTACGTATAAAATAAATTCATTAACCTTTTTGATAACTTATTAAAGTAGGAATTTTTTCATGACTAAAGAAAAAAACATAAGCGTAAGTAATTATATTAAATCAAAATTTATACGTATAAAAATATATAAGCAAAAATACCTGTAGTTTCTCTGTTAGGAACCCAGAAGACGATATTATGCAGCAAATGACCGGCTAATTTAGCAAGTTTTTGAGGTCCAGGCATATTGCTGACAACTAAAGAACTTTGTGTACTTTTAACCAATTGTCGAAGACATGGACCGGGAAAAAATGTAGCGATTACATTCAAAATCCAATAATTAACTAAATAATCAGAAGAATTGCGTAAAATATCTGTATATTTTTGTACGCGTTTCAGTTTCGTAAATAATCCTTCGGTTTTCCCTTTACTTGATTTACAGGCGATCGGTAAAGTGAGCAAAGCGACAGAAAATTTATTATCCAAGTCGGTTTTTGAACTTTCATATAATACAGAATGATTTCTTTTAGCGTTTCGATCGAGATATAATTTTGTAATTTTAGCGTTTAATTCTTTTGACTTTATATTAGCAGTCGCTACTTTAGCGTTATAATCATAATCACGATTCGGACGACCGATTCTAGCCGGTATAACAACAGTTATTTCATTAGGTGTTTCTTTAAATCTTTTAAAATAATTTTCAAAACTGCTCGATAAAGCGGTTAAAATAACATCGGAGAAATGAGCATCGGTTCTTAACCTAATACGCTTAATCATTGCCATTAAACACTGATCTTCATCATCCTCATTTTCTAAATACCATCCGATTACTTTATGACCGGATAATTTAGGACCGTGAAGCGCATTAACATCATAAGTTCTAGTTATTATCTGATTCATAACCGTAGCAGGTAACATCGATAAAATACCCAAATGATAAACGATATTTTTAATCAATTTTACTTTATCTTTAACAAAATTAATAAAATAATTACAATTTTTATCAAAATTATCGACATTTTCATCGGTAAATAATTCTTTAAATTTTTTACGATCTTGTCTCGTAACGTAATGCAGTCGGTTATTTTCATCGATACAATAATCACTGGTAACGTTATCGGTTTTAAGAGCGATATCTGTTAATTTACTGTCATTAACGATGTTAAAAGTATGTTCATCGCTAGGTCGATCGTTGATAAGAATGTTAATATTTTGTAAACTTTGCGTTTGATATTGTAAACAATTTAAACGATTCGTTTCTTCGATTAAATTTATAAATTTATGACAGGCAGCTCGAACACAATCTCCTAAACTTGTTGAAGATACGATCGGTTTATTAATATTTTCATTTTTATATAACTTCCAGTCTTCAAAATTATAAGATGCGCTTTTTCTAATCGTCCCGACGTTAAATTTTTCATTATTACAGTCGTTTGTACTATTATTTATTAACGTCGAAGGTATACTCAGATATGTTGATTTGTAAAATTTTTCATCGGAATTATTAATTAAAATCGGCGGGATATTACATTCAAGAGAAGGTGTTGGTGTTCTTGATGGCGTTCTTGAACAAGGATCTGCTAAAGCATCCAGTAATAATCTAACAAGAGCGACACCATCTCCCAAACTATGATGAACTCTGAATAATATAGGATATCTTGAAATGTTAGAACTAATATTACCACCGTTTTCCATCATATCTAACGGGTCGATATTATCGGTACAAACCGGAAAACGGCCGATAAGGATTTCCCAACCGGATAAATGATCGGCCGGTAATGGTGCATTTGACATTGAAGAAACGTAATTTTTTAATATTCTTTCAGGTATAGGACCGTTGCTGTCATCAGGTATTTCCATCCATCGTACGTGGTCATCTACATTGATGTTCGATTGATGTTCCCAGTAGAAATAACCAAATGCGTGTTTTCTATAACATTTTAATTTAGGAAACGGTGATGGTTGCGATAAAAGTCTATCGTTAATTAATTCTTGAACAGTTCTTAGCGGTTCTTTTCCTGTTAATCAATTAAAAAACAATTAGATTGTTAAAACTTATACGAACAATATATTTAAATTCCTGTAATAAAAATTATATTATTCCTAACCTCCCAATTATCAGTAATTTTTTTTTTTTTTTTTAAATAGCTTTAATAAATTATAGTACTTGTTAGAATTGTAGAAAATAATAATATCGTATCTCATTCATGAGAATAAATGTATGGGTAAAGATCGATGTTCCAGACAAACTAAATGAGAATGAAAATGAAGATAGAATCAATATTGCAAACCGTAATGAAATTGGTCTACTTGAAAGATTCAATTTTGAAGAGTATAGCACTGGATAATCCTTTCTTTTTCTTATTTAACCTCCGGTAATTACCTTTCAGATAATACTTTAAGGATGAATAAGGATGAAATATATGAAGTGTAGTCTTGTACAGTCTCAGTTCGACCATTCCTGAGATGTGTGGTTAACTGAAATCTAACTACCAAAGAACACCGGTATCCACGATCTAGTATTCAAATCCGTGTAAAAATAACTGACTTTACTAGGACTTTCTTTCTTTCTTTTTCCTGTTTAGCCTCCGGTAACTACCGTTTTAGATAATACTTCAGAGGATGATATGTATGAGTGTGAATGAAGTGTAGTCTTGTACATTCTCAGTTCGACCATACCTGAGATGTGTGGTTAATTGAAACCCAACCACCAAAGAACACCGGTATCCACGATCTAGTATTCAAGGACTACTAGGACTACTTTACTAGGACTAGAACGCTGGAACTGTCGACTTTCAAATCAGCTGATTTGAGAAGACGCGTACACCACTAGACCAACTCTGTAGGTTTAACACTGGATAATCAGAAATGACAAAGATTACGTGAAGTTGAAGATTAAGTGAAAATATTATCAATAATTAACTCAAAATGCGAGGATTCAGATGAGTAACTAAAAAGGTCAGATTTGAGACAAGATGCATTTTCACTTTTAACATGTGTTTTTTGGCTGGACAGTCAAAAGTGACTTACTGTTACCATAAAGTTTTGCAGCTGCAACAGATTTGAGAGTTATACATAAAGGCTCTCAATAAACCAAGATAAACATACGTTAATGAATTTCTTTTAATAAGAGATAGATAAATGTGTGTTTATAATGTTTTAAAATACTGTAACTTTTATTAAACGTTTTTTAGGCTTTAATTTTTTTTAGAGCTTAAAACCTTAAAACCTATATGTTACTAGTAGCATTGTTGTCAATGGTAACAATCATTAAAAGCGTAAACATTTTTTATTTTTGCTTAATGATATCACCACATAAGTATTGAAGCTTGTGCGTGGGATATAGATATATAGCCTATGAAAAATGTCGTGCATGACCGGGATTCAAACTCGGGACCTCCGGATGAAGGCCGAAATGCTATTTGATAAACTATTATTGCATGACCGGGATTCGAACTCGGGACCTCCGGATGAAGGCCGAAATGCTATTTGATAAACTATTATTGTAAAATTTAGTACGATCGAAATTTCGCATTGTTCAAATGCGTTTCGTTTCTGTGTAGTAATTTGCAAAAACATTTCTGTAATTGAATGATATCTGTACGTGTTCTTTGTACCTGTGTGAATAAGGAAATTCCTTGTTTGTTCGTTTAATATAATGTTTTCATCAAATTTTTAATTCAAGCATATTAACTTCTTGGTTTTTATCTGCTATTTGAAATATTTTTATGTTATAGTAAATCTCTTTTCTATGTATATCATGCTTCCATGAGGTGATTTGAAAATTTTGATTCTGTTACACGGTGTTGCAGTATTTGTATGCGTTAATTGTATCTGTGAGCGCATCTGCACCAGTTTATTGAATGTAGTTTTTAATGCATGTATAGAACTTAATTTTTAAACGCCTGAGTCGGTGTATTTATTAATGTATGGTTTGTTAGTATGCCATGTGATATGGTCTTGTGTATTTTATTTGTTATTTTGAAAGAGACACAGTAACCTTCTTTGAAAATTTTGGCTATTTTGTATGATTGTTGATTTATATGTAATTTTTGTCTGTAGGTCGTTTTTGATTTTTCTTTATATTTTATTTAGCAATGTTGCGTATAAGTGAGAGTGAACAGCCAATAATCTCCAAATGTTTTAATGTTTTTAGTAGTGGTTGGGTGACAGACATTTATGTATGTAAGAAAGCTGCTTGTTATGCTTTGTGAGGTAGTTAAGTGTGTTGAGGGCAGTTGTAGGTGGGTTTTCTATAAATTTTAAAAGTGTATTTCTTACTTATTTTGGATACGGTGAGTTCAAGAAAGTTGAACGATTTATTATGATAATACTTTGTAGTGAGATTTAAATTTGGATATAATAACTTGATGGATGTGAAGAATATATTATAGTTAATTTACTCTCATGCTATTTACTGTTTCTTTTATATAGGAGTACGGTATCATAAAACACAGAAGTGCCAGTTGCAGTATTTTGTTTGAAGTTTCTCGTGATGTAACATGAATCTAATATGGAAATATTTCATCAAGGAAACTAGGAATAAATATACCTGTTGGTAGAGCCGTTTCCCTGTTAGATCTAGTCACATATTGAACTTGACGTGTAAGTATTTGATTAAAGAAAAGAATTTGGCATTAATAAATTTATTTTTGTTGTATCTTGAACGTAAGTAATGTTTAAAATTCTTATTGTTTTGAAGAGTCTGGGAATAAAGTTACCTCTGAATAACTATTTTTCATTGTAATATAAAGAATGGATGCGTCAGGTAATAATACGTTTCATTTTGTTTAATCGTTTATATAAATTTAGAGGAGAGTTTGGAAAGTTCTCGGGCTGACAGAAAACATAAGTGGTCACCTTGCAATTCCAGACATTTAGACAAACGACTTATCAAATTTTTAATAGCCTCACGTAAGGCGATTTGTCTAACTGAAAAATAATCGGTTATACGGCGTATGTGGAAGCTTTTCGAAGCGTAAATCATGGAGTTTTGAAACAACAATCCGAAACGCGGGTGCAGACGTATTGTCTGGTGAAAGAGCACTTCTTTTTGGCCACAAATGGTCGTTTAGTGTGAATAGCACTCTTCAATCGGTCCAACCATTGAAGCGTAACGCTTCCCGGTAATACTCCTGTCTTTTTTTCAGGAAAATTAATGGACACCGCACCACGAAATTAAAAAAAAAACTGGTAGTCCTTTAGATTGAACTGTTTTCGTTTTCTTTGACGCACTTTTACCTGTTTCCACCCGCTATTTGGTCTCGAGATAAAATGGTGAAACTGTGTTTCATCTTCTGTTACAAAACGTCTGAGAAACTCAAGGGAATCGCTTTCAGATAAGTCGAATGCGTTTTTGGTCTAACAAACGCGGGCCCCATCGAGCGGAAAGCTTTTTCATACCCAAAGCAATTGTGGATTTTTGTGACGATTGCGTCAATCAAAGCGGTTTTTGGGCGTTCCGACCGTTAATCATTCTGAAAGACTGGTTATACGACCACGCTTTTAAATTTACTAGGTCATTTTTTTTACCGCGGAAAACAAAGGAAAACCCCTTTAAAGTGGAATATTTCGTGGATATATGTCGGGGTTAAATCTTAAAATAACAGTTCGAAATTTTATTTCATCCATTTTCAGAAAATGTCAAAACTTGTTTGTTTTACTCGATTTCCACAAACAAGCAACTAAACGCACGCGTTTGAAACTTCATAGGACGCTATCTAAAGGACCATGATTGACCACACTGTAACCATTTGCGCCATCATTGTGTCAGGGGAGAACTTTACGAACGACCCTAATATTTAAATAAAACACTGCAAAACAAAAAAACAAAAAAATACAAACATTAAACAAAACTAAAAGTACTAAACTTTTACTTGTAGCATCTTATCAGCAGAATAGGATTATTATATTAAGAATTAATCTTTATTACTTGATTAAATTCATTAAGCACTTCTACAGAAATTTCTGCCTCATTCAAATTTTTTTTATAAAAAGTGATTAACAACATAATTTAAAATGTTAAAAATATACATGTTTAAACTGACTCAGTCGTGGGAATAAAACCGATTAATACGAATAAATATATAAATTATTGCTACAACTACAGTATATAAATAAATAATGAAACTATTGTTTCATTCATCAACCACAATCAGTATGAGATGCACAGCAGAAAATCCAATAGATATATTATCCAAGTCGACAAGGCGAAGTTTACATTCGTGGAGAACCGCAGCACTGTTGTTTTGTTTGGCTACAGAGTGATATCTTTGACAATCCGTTTTAAAAAAGTAATGTTGTCCGTTTAAAATAGGTTACTGTATTTTTTGGAACCTGTAATTTTTTTCTGATTACGATAACACAATTAAAAATATTAATTTACATTACTGTATTCATAAATTAAATAAATTTAACCTGTAATTAATTACAATAATTTAATTATCGTAAACGTTTTCACTAAAACGGTATCATAGTTCACAGCATTATATTTAAAGCTGATAGTTATAATTTGGATATACAGGCTCACGGAATCGTAACAAGTTGAATATGCCTGCGGAATAAAAAATAAAATAATGTTATTATATAAATTTACTAAATAATTAAACGATCAATACTACCTTAATACAGTTCTTAACCGGTTTCTTCTGCAGTTTCCGTAGGACTATCATCTATGACAGGCTAACAATCCTCGATTTCTGAGCTTGACTCAATTTCACATCCACCGGAATTAATTTCCACTTCCTTTTCATTACCTGATATCTCATCATTGTCCATCCCTATATTTACGTATAATTATGCTTTCAATGGCGTCTTCCATTAACGCATCTGTTTTCTACAGAGTGATTTATTAGTCCAGTTACCCATTGTTAATGTCTGGTATTTTTTTTCTAATAAAGGGAAATTTTGTTTTGTGACACGAAGTTGATAGCCGGTATAGATACGGCAGTGTGAGTTGATTCTCCTTGAGCTGTGTAAACTTTTGTGCCGTTTCCGGTCGTGTTACGAACAGAATGTCTTTTACCATAGAATGAGTTTTCATTCTTGAACAATATTTTGCTACGAAATCGTACGCGAGTATAAAAGAATCATTTCAAATTAAATTTATTGGTGTTCTTCCGCCAGAATAAATGTCAATTTCTAGGCTAGCAAACCGATTTCGAGAGACAGGTATTGTTTGCGACAGAAAACGTAGCGGTCGACCGACTCGCTTGACAGATGACGTTTTAGAGAATGTGAAAACAAGACTGCTCAATTCTCCACGGAAAAGTTTACGAAAACTTTCCACGCAAGTCGGTTTGTCATATTCGAGAGTTCAGAAAGCCGCTAAAAAATTGAAATTGTATCCGTATCGCGTACGATTAGTCCAAGAGCTTCAACCTCCAGATTTAAACAAGCGATTGCAATATTGCCGACGGTTTAGGTCTCTCGTATACGATAACGGAATCGAATTTTTAAACACAATGTTCATTAGCGATGAAGCTTGGATCCATTTCCATGGTTATGTGAACAGTCAAAACTGTCGAATTTGGGCGGTTGAAAATCCTAACGCTTTACAAGAAAAATCTTTGCATCCTGAAAAAATTGGTGTGTGGTGTGCGATATCTCTTCATCGTATAGTCGGACCCATATTCTTCGAACAGACAGTAAATGATGAAGTATACAGGAATATTGTGCGCCAATTTGTGTCCCTCCTGGAACCTCAAGAACGGTATTGCTGGTTTCAGTAAGACGGCGCTACATGCCACACGTCTCGAGAAACCGTGGATTTTCTGCAAGAGTTCTTTGATGATCGAATAATAAGCAAGGGCTTATGGCCTCTAAGGTCCCCAGACTTCACATCTCCTGACTACTTTTTGTGGGGCTATATTAAGTCCGAGGCCTTCAAAAACAATCCTTACACTATTGATGAACTTACACTATTGAAGCCAATATTACAGAATCACGAATATTTCCAATTCAACTCTTAAAAGGTTTTCTGCTAATATGCTGAAAAGAGTCGGTGCGTGTATAACCGCAAGGGGTGGGCATTTTGAGCATATTCTTTAATAGTTATGAAAGTAATAGCTTTTTATTAAATCTCTTTTGTAAGTAACAAATACATTTTTTTATTCCACCTAAATTTCCCTTTCTTAAATTACATTTAAAATTTTTTAACTTTGTTAAAAATTCATTATTTGAAAATAAATAGCCGTAATAAAGCAGAAAAAACTAACAAACATTGAAATTAAAATGACATCAATTAATTCTTTTTTTTTTTTTTGAGGATTTTGAGGTCAAAGTGAACCACTTTTGTCGATTCTGGTTCGTCTTTTCTTCTTATTACTTTTTTCTTGATTGCTTCCCACAAATTGCTTCTGTCAAATCTTGCTTTTTTGAGTTCTTCTGAACAAACCCTCGTTGTTGTTTTCTTTTCTTTAATTTTAAATCTGGAGTTTACTCTTTTAGTATTTTTATATTGTCAGTTTTGTTTCGTAAATCTTCTATTGTGATTTCTAGTTCTTGCATATCTTGTTTAATTTCGGTTATCCAGGTCGGTGTTTTGGACATTTTCCAGTATTTCTCGACCAGTTTCCTGACGAGCCTGTTCGGTTCTGTTCTTATTATGTGTCCAAAGAAGGAGATTGTTTTCTTTCTAAAGTAGTCTAGAGCTGGTTCTACGTCTTTATGTACCTCTTGGTTTGGAATGAGTCTCCATTCTCCCCCATCAGTAAATCGCGTTTTATTTATGCATGTTCTTAGAATTATTTTCTATTCTTTGCATCTATGCTGAGCAGGAAATGTTGGATTTTAGTTTGAAGAGTGTTTCGCTTCCATATGATATTATAGGTCTGATTAAAGTTTTGTAATGTCTGAGTTTGGTATCTATTGAGATGCATCTTTTGTTATATGTTGTTTTGGTGGTATTTTGTGCATAATTGAGCTTTTGTGTTCTTTCTTTTCAGTTTATTTTTTCTTTGAGGTCAATTAATTCATTAATATGAAATTAATATAAATAAAGTCTAATAAATAATGTTATTTATCACTATCATGGTAAGCATCTGCGTCCATACGTACAGACAATAATGTTTAAAACCGCAATCACGGCAGAAGTCGCCATTACCTTACTAGTATCACTGGAACGTGACTATACACAGCAGTAGTTCGTAAACTCTTCGAATATGCACCTCGCCTTGTCGACTAGTAATTCTTTGAAAAAAAAATAGTGTTGATAAATTAAAAGAACCCTTAAATAAATTTTCAACCGTTTAACAGAAAAGTTAAATCTAGTAAATATAACTACCATGAAACAATCTATTTTTTTGGCATAAAACCGCTACTATGAAGGGGCCCTTCAAAACTTTTAAACGGAAAAGGTACCATTGTGACAAGTCATTTTAAAGGCTTTGAAAAATAAAACTTTTTGACACAAAAAACTTCCAGGCTAACAACTATAACAAAAAAGGTGACTGTTTAATATTTTTTACCGCTAGTTTAAGAAATGGCCTGTGGTATATTCCAAGTAGGGGTTTCGTACCAAAAATAAATTGTTTCAAAGTAGGAGTATCTGACAGGTAATTTTATTTTTCTGTTTTATACAGTCGATAAGTTATTTAAGAGTTCTCGTATACTGTTATATAAACTGTATAATTATATGAAATATAATTAATATAAAAGGAAATTGTAATAAAGGAGAGAAGTTAATAGAACTTTTAAATGTTTTAGAAATACATGCATATAACAAATTTAGAATTTTTTTAACGAACAATCAAATATCGTGTTAAATGGGAAATTTTATAACTAATTCTCTATCCTTGGTATCAATAATATAATTATTTTGTATAACGAGTGAAGTATATAAATATTTAATTTTAGCTAAAGGTTTGACTGAATTATTTCATTAAATTGAAATATAAAACAAAGCAAATCTTAAAAAAGTATTGTTTGTGAGATGATGGGCATCGACTGCTTCGGTCATTTTGTCCTGTGAGAATGGAAATTTTTAGCGTATGAAAAATGCCATGCCTGACCGGGATTTGAACCCAGGACTTTCGGATGAAAGGCTGAGACGCTACCACTCCGCCACGGAGATCGGCGGAAGAGGTATTTAAAATAAAACAAATCTGTTTAAGCTAAGCCGGGTATATTGATCATAAAACTGTCTTTATGATATCAAAAAAGGTAAGACACTATACATTTCTATTATAAAAATCTGTTATTAATTTAGAATCTTCTTTTAAAAAAAAATATACGTTAAATATATGTAATAGACAATAGATATACAATAATAGATAATAAACAATGTTTAAACGTTCCAGATAATAAGCAAAAAAAAAAGAAAAATTTGCTACAAAACTTACCGGGCACGATTTCATTTATTAAGCAACGAATAATCATTAAGAATTGTATTATTTCTGTAAATGTGGTATGTATTAGATATAAATGAAACCGGGCCGGTAAGAGTTTTGTAACAAATTTTTATTTTTGTTTTGCTTATACGGAACGCTTAAACATTGTTTATTATCTATTATTGTATATCTATTGTCTATTACATATACATAAGATGTATTTTTTTTAAAGAAAATTCTACATTAATAACAGATTTTGATAATAGAAGTGTAGTGTCATACGTTTTTTGATATCAAACTACCGTTTTGTTAAAAACAGTTTTATTTATATTAAAAAAATTTTTGTTTTTTGAGCGGAAGAAATGATATCTGCGAGACTCTTACCGTACGGTTTACCGTACTGCGTTTTGTTAGATTATTCTTTTTTTGTATGAATTACTGATTGTTATCTTTCGGATTTATTATTAAAATTTATTGCCTTAGAACAAACAAATTGAATTTCCCGGCCAATTTTTTTTTTTTTTTTGTTGATAGTCATATCATTCACTTCATTCCATATTTTTCTTTTTTTAATAAAACTAGTATAATCTTTACGAATCGAAAATCCGTGATGTAATATTGCACTTATTATTTTGTAAGTGTACCCTCGACTTTTATCGTTAAATTCGATTTTAATAATCGAATTTATTTCTGTTTTATTTATTCCTTTTTTTAATAAAACTAGTATAATCTCTTGTAAACTAATAAGTACTTATATTTATTTTTTTAAATTATTGATGGGAATTATTCAGTACTTTCATTTATGTAAGAGCATTTACTATTAAAACAAGCTTTAGTATATTTTCTTTTAAATTTTATTATTTAAAGGACATTATAAAGTTTTTGTACGCTACCTTGTACTATCAAGTACTGCTATCTAGCGGTGCGATTCGTAAAAGTGCATTAAAAAAATGAATAAAATAACATATTCGAGTCCCGCGGTTCGTCAAATAAAAAAAACCGTTGTCTTACAAAATTCGAGTTATTTTTTGAAAGTATTCTTTATTACTAATCTAATTGAACTGAAATATGATGTTTTTACGCTAATATGTTTTGAACTAATATATATGTATTTTTTCTATTTTAATTTCACTGTTAGGTGTTAGGTCATGTTTAGTACTGTAAACGTAGTTCGTTGACTTCGTCGCCGACGAAGTTCTAACGAACTCCGTAGTATTTATTCGAGATAAGAATTAAATAAAATTAAAAACTAAATCTTACCGTCATTGGAAGCTTCAACTATAAAACTAAAATCAGCTAAAGCCAAAATATTAATAACAGAAAGCGATGAATCTTCTTCAAGGGCCCAAAATGCATCATTGCCCTTCATAAGACCGCCAAATGTACCGCGTTTACAAGTCGCTTTTAATACAGTTATAACACATTGACGATAGCATGCTAATAGCAATAAGACGGTACCGACAATCGGTGCTAGGATGGCTGTCATGGTCAAACATGCTAACGCAAATATACCTGACACTCCCTGAAACAATAAAAAACAAAAAATAAATCCGCGTACAGATACTGGCACTTATCGATAAACTAATGAAATTAACAAACAACATTCGATTGAATTTTAGATTAGCATGATGAAATGCAAAAAGAACTTTTATTGAAAATATATTAACAGCGAATCACTTTCTGGGTAATGTATGAAAGTAAGATGTGTTAAAAACTATAAACAGTTCCTTCTATAAAATTATAAAACAGTCTGAAAACTTATTTAGTATTGTTTGATCTGCGCAGAGTTTATTCATTTAATACGTTTCATATCGCTCAAACGTGTTGAATTCATGACTTTTAAGTTCTATTTGTAAATTTTCACGTTAGTTATATCTTTGTATTTGTATCCAGCATCCGTGAAATGATTTGAAAAGATTATTTTTAAGTTGTGTAAAGTGCTCGTAAATGCTTTTTTGTGTAAATCACAAGGTTGGTCTAGTGGTAAACTCGTCATAGCAAATCAGCTGATTTCGAAGTCGAGAGTTCTAAGGTTCAAATCCTTGTAAAGGCTTTTATATCGATTTGAATACTAGGTAGTGGATACCGCTATTTTTTTGGAGGTTGGGTTTCAATTAACCACACATCTCAACAACGGTCAACTTTTTTTGTTTATTAACCTCCGGGACAACCGCATTAGGTATTGTTTCACAGGATGAGATGAATGATTTGTAGCGTGTGTGAAAATGCCATGCCTGACCGGGATTCGAACGCGAGACCTCTGGATGAAAAGCCGAGACGCTACAACTCGTACCTGGAGGCTGGCAGAATGGTCAACTTGAGACTGTACAAGAAGATTATACTTCATTTATATTCATACGTACGAGGTCTGTAAATAAAGTAATGAGACTGGTTCAGAAAAACCTTTTATTTATAATCCAACTTTACATGGACTCTTATCACCTTCGAAATAGTTCCCTTGAGAACCCACGCAACGCTTCAAACGGTTTTCCCACTCTTCCTAGCAGCAATAGAACTCAGAAACTGGAATTTTGGTAATTTGATGGACCGTGGTACGATTTCATTTCAATTGTTTTGCAATCATTCTGACAGTTAATCGGCGGTCTTACCGTATCAAGTCGCTGATTCGCTCAACATTGTCGTCACTTTTTGACGTTAACGGTCTTCCAGAGTGTGGATCGTCCGCAACTGATTCCCGACCATCTGAAATTGCTTTAAACCATTTAAAACTTGGGTTCGTAACAGAACTTCATCTTTATACGCCCTTTTCAATTTTTAAAAACTTTCAGTAGCATTCTCACAGAGTTTAGCACAACACGTGATGGCACAACGTTGCTCATAATTAGTATCACTCATTTTTGTAACGCGCAACAAAAACTCCTTTCACGAAAAGTTTGTTTGCGTTTCACTTAACAATAGACTAAACATAATAATTCCTAACATAAATCAGCTGTTCATATAACCACATGTTTACTAGTAACTTTACAGTGTTACCACTTTGGCTGACAAAAAAAAACTAGTCTCATTACTTTATTTACAAACCTCGTTTATAAAGAAATTAATATTATTTAAAAGTAGTAAATCAGAAACAATGGGAGTAGATTTACATCAGTAATTCAAATAGCAAAAAATATTTTCTTAAATTAATTTCTGAACCAGAAAATGTTACAATTGTTTGAGCACAGTACAAAAAGACAATTCTTCACAATTTCTCATGAAAAGTGTTTTAATACAATAGAGAAACAAAGATCTTTTTCTACTACTTTATGAAAATGCATTAACTCACAATAAGAATCTTCCAGAATATAACATTTATTAGCAAAATAAATCATAATTTTACAGACATTAAAATTATAGTGATACTTTGTTCCTTAAGATCAATATGTAAATTAAGCCTGGAATAACATATATATAATATATGCATTCTTGTAGCAAGACAATAAATTGCTCATTTTTTCCTTCACTTAAATATCTGTTGTTTAATCTTTGGTGGTACTGAGTGCCATGGCATTTATTTATTTATTCAAATGAAAGCTACATTAAGGACAGTTTAACTTATATACTTATTTATTAAATTTGTCATTTTCTGTTTGGTAAAATCCTTTTTTTTTCGGAAATGCTACTACCTAAAGATATTTCTAAAATTGCAGAACCATCACAATACCTAAATAATAATTTGAGTGCTAAATAATAATAATTTGAGTGCTGTTCAGAATTTTCTATAAAAAACAATTATCTCTGATAGTGCTAATCTTAATTCAAAATCATTACTATTTCACTTGTGTTTTTATATTCTTTTCTTTGTTTTCCTTCAATTTTGGCCACTTTAGGACACTTTTGGACCATTTTCCAGCTCCTACACTTCTTTCTTCTTTACCGTTTCCTCTCTTCCCAGTACCTCTTCGTTCTCTCGGCATGTTGTTCTTTGTGTTTTTCCAACCATTTCATTTTCAAAATTTTCTTTCCTGATTTTTTTTCTTGGAAATCTTCTTAGATCATGATTTTGGTTTTAAAGGAGTATATTTTTAATATCTTTTTTTTTGTTATATTTTTAAACTTTAGTGTTTTTTAATTGTTTATTTCCCATTATAAAATAAATAAAAAATTTGCTTAGTTAAACTGTTTTTACTATATTCTATATACATACAGATATATATATATATATATATATATATTTTTTTTTTTGCAATAAAAAAAAAAGGTAAGTGTCATTTCATTTATTTTGTAATTCTGTTCTTGAGTTGTTCAAGTTGGTTTTTGGTTATAAAAATACATTATATTGGTACAGAAGAATATGGGTATTATAAGCATTGATTTTAGAAAAATATATGTATGTACAAGTATATAAAATTTACATATATATAGAAAATATATACTTTTTTCTGACTAAAAAACACACACACACACACACACACACACACACACACACACACACACACACTCATATATATATATATACATACACATACACACACAAACACACACACACATATATATATATATATATATATATACATATACACACACACACACACACACACACACACGAAAAATATATAAAACAAGTAACAGGTAAAAAAAGTAAGAAATTCATTTTTGGTGGAAAGGGGAGGTATATGGTATGCAACTGTTTGTTCATAATGGACAACAAATATTTAAAAAAACAGACACAAACAATAAAAAATTTACAACACTACGTTACCGTGCAAGTCTAACAAATATTATGTTCATAATATGCAGAGGTTTTAAATTATACAAAAGCAGTACCAAAGCCATGCTTAATAAATTTGTTTGTGTAGATGACTATAATTAAATGATATTGGGTGCATTTTCACTGCACGCTGTAGGTATTTGATAGTAGCAGAATAACATTTAATTATTATTACAAATCCTTCATGATAAGAAACAAGTTAATAAATGTGGAAGGATTAATTAAACATGTAAATTATTTTAATGTTCAACAAATGATATAAAAAATTTATCAAATTTATCAACAACACTGTGCAGAATAATGATGAGTATATATTTTTTTCTGAACTATTCCATTGGTTTTTTTATATTATATTTTGATGCAATGAAATGTTATGTTAACATAAACGTTGTTGGTGCACATACATATGCATATTACCGGTGCATATATTTACAAATTTTAAATCTTGTATTCTAAAAAGAAACAACATAAAACTGAACCGCTAACAAAATAAACAGGCAACAGTACCAATACATGTACTTTTTATATAACATATCCATAAAGTTTATCTTAGAAGAAAAAAGTGCACATACACTAAATATACCAGACACACACATCTATTTATGCAAATAATTAAATAAATATAAAAAACTCACAGCCTTTTTTGAATGGCTGAAGATGCCATGTAGTATTATAACAAGTAATAAACTGCAAGATACAACAAAATTATTTGTTTGTGATACGTATGAATCTTGTGGTTCAGGTCTCAATATCAGTGGCTGAGGTTCATATAAGTTATCGGTCGAAGTGACATTACTGGTGATGTTGAAAATATTTTTCCCAAAAGTAGTTACTGCGGTTTTCAATGAGGGATCTTTTATATCAATCTGAAGCCATCCCAAGACTCCAGTTTGTGACATTCTCTAAAATATTTATGCGTTGTTATATTTAATTTTAAATAAAATATTTTATCAGCTTCCCCACCAATCTGTTCTGCTAAGTCTAGAAGTATAAAAAAATACTAATTAGTCAGTCACAAAATAATAAACACATGAAAAATTAAAATATAGGTTTTTAGTATTTCATAATATCTTGACTAAATATTTTGCTTGTTTGTTTTTTAATTTTGTCAGAAGCTTAATATTATTGTTATTTTACCTTTCTAATCAATCTTAAGAAATTATTTCATTTTTAAGCACATTTTAAAATGGAGTACTCAAACTGGTTTCTGACTTGGGGGAGAGATATTCTGATTTTGGTCGCATGATTACTAGTCGCTTTTGATGTGGTGTGGTGAGACTGAAGAAGGAAATCAATTCTCTCAAGATAGTTGTGAAGAATTTGTCTTTGAAAAATAGAAAAAGCTGCAGTTCACTAGTGAATATAAACAACTGCTTCTTCGCTGTGGGAGTTTCGGTAGTCAAACTTATGCAAGTTTTTCGATTTGTCTGTGATATTTCTGGTACCGCTGATTCTGAAGAGAAAACATTTGGTGCCAGTGATTTCACTGCCATTAAATCATGAAAACAAAGGTGGCAAAAGGCTGCTACACAGTAAAGATCTTTTGCTTAGTGACAGCTCTGAGAGACTTGGCTGGTCTTATTAGCAATGTTAGAGGGTTAGATCACTGTATGACTTTGGTGTTAATAATGGGGGAGGGAAATACAAAAGGCAGAATGCATTTTGTACTTCATGAGTCTTTGCCACATGAAGTACAAACTCATGAAACTGAGACTCATGAAAGAATTTTTCTTTAGGGTACTATATTGTCATTGGAGGACTAAATGCCATTAGTAGGCTATCAGCGAAGGCCAGGAAGTTGGATCACATAAAGGTGTTGTTGTACATCGGCATCTTTTACAGTTTGGCACTTTAGAGTTTGAAGCAACTGGAAGAAAATTGAAATGAGGAGACACTTTGGTACAAGTCTTTCTGCTCCTTTTAGAATCCACTGTCTCTATCATGCGCTTGTGTACACGTCACAGGCTGCATTTACGTTCAAGTGGCAAAATAATTCTGGGTAAAGCCTTATTGTTGGAAATTTTGAGAAAGGAGTTTTATAAGTGACACAAGGTATCTTTTTTCTGTCTTTGAAACAACCCCCCTTTTAAATTCTTTGAAACCTGTTTGTTTTCAAATCAGCTTGAGTTAGCAACACTAAATTGCTTACCTCTGGATGTATTAGAATTACAAGTATCTTTGACACCTGTATTGATAATATTTTTATAAATTCATCTAAAGATAATTTCTGTTCCTTTGATTATGGTCTTTCAGATCGCAACAATCAAATTGTAGTTTCATAATTTATTAGTGAAAACATGCAATAAGATAATAATTACTTTTATTGTTTAGAAAGGATGATCAATAAAGATTTAATTAGAAATTTATCATAAAAAAAATTGGGGAAATAATTGCAAAGTTAGCTCTGATGAAAAATTTCACTTTTCTTTTAATAAGTTTTTCTGAAGGACTTCTTTCTAGCTTGTCCATTAGTAAAAAAAGTTGCAATTTAGACAAAGTAAAATGAAAAAAGGAATTGTAAAACGAGATGAAGAAATTGTCTAGTTCTAGTCTAAGAAATTTTCTTTCAAATGGATCTAAATATTATAATTTGTCAGCAAAATATTTGAAAATTACAATTTTTTTATAAAATTTGCATAGAAGTAATTTGTTAAGCAAAAATATTACTTCATGATAATCTACTATGTAATTCAAACAAAAAATATAAAATTATGCGGGGAATTATTAAAAATGGAAGCAGCAATAAAACAGGTCAAAAAACCACACAAAATTTACAAAAGGACTCAACTTCTGTTATTTTGTACTCTATTATTTAGCACAAGATGTTTAGAGTAGCATCTCTACTCATCCTATAATATTATATTATTTTATATAATATTCTATATTGTACAGAATAATACATTCTGTATATGCGCTATGTTCAGATCAAAGGAACAAATTTATTATTTATTTATTGAAATTTTATTAATTTAATTTTTACGTTCCTGCCTGAATAGTTACAGTGTATTCAGTGTCTTCATAAGGGAAAGTTTGCAATCAAGTGAGATTTTGCATGTCAGGCTTTTTTCAGATTTTAATGTTTCATGACCTCTACTAAACAAGAAACTCAATTTTAGAACTGAAAAATTCTGAAAAGATGCGCACATGTGTATGTGCGCGGGTGCAATGTAGTTTATAAGGAAGTCCTGAAATAAAAATACCTCAACAGCACTTTTCAGTGCTAAATTCTAAATCGGCCCTATTGAGGGCCACATTAGATTAAGAGTTGGGTAACCATTCGTTTGTTATCGAATATTCATTCCATGTTTTTAATAAAAATTCTTATTTACCGTTTTATCGGGATTTAATGAAAATCTAAAAGCAATATTCTTGATTAAATAATTTTTACTTATAAATAAATAGTTACTTTTAAAAAAAATATTGCGGTTGAAGCTGCATTGATATGTGGGCGAAGCTGTGCTAGTATATATGCTAGTATATATTTGTGCTAGGATGCTAGTATATATTTGTGTGTGCGCGCGTGCGTAAATTAGCCCCTTTTTTTTGTTGATATCTCCAGACTGGATTGACCGATTTGGATGAAATTTGGCACAATGAGTTCTGTATAAGGGTGTTGATAATCTAACACAAGTTCAAACTTTCCCTTCACACAACTATTATAACAGTCATGTAAATCATAATAATTATTATCTGTTATCCACACAGTCAGCATTTCTACTTATGCATCAAGATCCATTTTGGGTTGTAAAATTCTAAATATATCGACTCGTACCTTACACCTTTTAGAAATGGCATCTAATCCTTCTACAGTCACAATGGCGAAATTTGTAACACTCAACCGAAACCCACCCTCAACCGGTAATATTTTTATAATTGTCTCTAAAGGAATTGTCCCTTTTTTCTTTGTTATTAGTTCAATGACAAAAGCTGTCAATTATTTCATTCTGAACATTACTAACTGTTATAGCTGGAAAATGTAATTTGTATCTAAACCACCGATAAACTTACACCACATATATAGTAAAACAATAGAACATCAGGCCATATTTAACTTATTTGTTAGGTCAGTGTTATTTTTTCATCATTCATTAATCGATGCTCATAGCTTGAAATTTACACCACTGTGTACAAGTAAAAGTTTTGCAAAAATATAAAGTTTAATTTTCACGTGTTATGTCATCAACTGACTGATTTAAATTTAATCTTGTTACAACTACTGTAGAGACATGAGAGATAAGACGTAGAATATATATATATATATATATTCAATATATATATATATATATATATATATAGCGGTCACAACAGTAAAAATAAACTTATGTCCAGTCAATAATATTTTTATTTTATATAATTATAACCCAAAAAATTATTTATTAAACTATGATTACATTAAATAATTAGCAACTTCAGTAAATATAACATAAGAAAAATGTTAGTAATGCCAACATAAGTTGTGTAGAATACAAAATCAATAGTCATTAAATACTTTAATCGTATTGTAGTATTTGCTTTGGCTTCTTCAAAAGAATAATAACGTTACTAGAATAATAATTATTTAATTAACTTAAAATTCTTGCACCACTTGTAATAATGTAAAACAAAAAAAGGAGCAGAGTCAATTTTTTAAAACCATTTTAAAAATTCATGTCAAATTAAAATCTATTCTTTTTGTTTTATGTACTTTATCGAGTACTAATTTGAACAAAAATATATATGTTATTTAAAACTTTATTAAAAATATAAAAACAGATAGATGAATTTTTTTTTTTTTTTTTTTTTTTTTTTTTTGGAATGACAGCATGGAGTAGGGTGCAATGAAATTAAAACTATTTTTTTATAGGTGGATTAAGCTTAAAAGATGCATCGGGCAGAACAAAAATCACTTCAGAAAGATTTAAGAGCGCGTAATTAACAAAAAAATAAATAAATAAAAATATTAAAATATAATTCTTCTATAGGATTAATTAATTTAGTAACAGAAAAATATTGAATCAATTTTGTCATTATATTTTAAAGTTAATAACCAATTTTTTTTTTAATTTTCTGATCTTATCTTATTTACAACATTGCATATCTTGTACATCGTACAACATGAAAATTATAGAAGTTTACACTTTAGTGTACTTATAAAAAATAACAGTGAGATAAGCACATTAAATTATGTTCTACTTTTACTGGCTCTTTTATTATTCTACTGGTATAACTAAAAAATAAAACTTGGATAAATGTACGAGTTAACATGTAAGTATATAAAAATAGTTTAATCTTATTTAAAACCATCAAAGCAAAAGAAACATCAAACTTAAAAAGATTAGAGAGAGGAGATGGAGATTAATAGAGCATGTATAAATTTATGAATTTTAACGATGAGGTATTACCATGTTGTAATAAATTTTTTGATGCACATGTTACCTTGATTCATATACGGATGTTTCAGCTCAAATTTTGAGTTCGTTTATTGTTAACAGAACATCATCAGTGAAATTTCATAGCTTTTAAAGTAAATAAATTTTGTTCATCTAAATAAAAAATATTTTAGGTGAAGTTTTCAGCCACGATCTGTTTGTTGTAGTTATGCTTTAATCAAATCTATAAACCGAATAACTTTAGCATGTATTAAACCTTTGAAATAAGACTAATTTTATAAAAAAAAGGTATTTATTGTTAATAAACTCAACAAAGAAACCTCTTTTGAGTTTTACCTCAGAACCAAAATATTAGAGTGGTTATCATTCATTATGCAATTTATATCTGGTAAGTTGGAAAAGTAAAATTCACAATGTTCTTAAGATGTTGAAATATGAAGAACATGTTAATATTTTTGTTTTTAAATATCTAAGCTTAAACTTATACTTATTATTACTTACTTATTATGTAAACTTGGTACTTAAGTTTATTAAATATAAATTTAATTTATCTTTAATATTAACATAATTAGATTATATTTTTACTTTCCTGACTGTAGTTCTAGCACTCACTAGTATAGTAGCATAGCTATAAAAGGAAGTTATAGTTATTAACAAAATTTTAGGTATCAAGGTTTTTGCAAATGCTGACATTTTAAGTCCTCTTTGGTTAAAAAAAAAAAAAAAATAGTAGAAATTTCTAGAAGATATATGTACCTACATGTGAAGGCCTATTTTTTGATTAACAATTTCAGATTGCCTCGACATAAATAATTTAAAACATTTCTGCATATGAATCATTGAAGGAATTAAAATTTTAACAACATTAAAAAAAAGAGGCAGGAAGTTGTCAACATTTTTTTAAACTTTTTGTGCAGCAGTGGTTGTAGAAAATTGAGCTTTAGTATAATGAAAGTAGTTATTAAGTTATTTCAAATTCCAAAGTTTTTGGTCGATTAAAATTATGGTGGGGCTGCTCAACATTATTTAAATAGATTTTCCCTCATATTTGGAAAACCAACTGACCAAAACAGTCAAAATTTGGATATATTCGTATAGCCAAGCTTTGCCCTTATTTTCAACCATAATGGACAAGGGGGCATCACAGTACCCATTATTTTTTTAGTAAATTATAATTTTTTCCCCTTGTTGAATAACATTACACCGAATTGGGCCAACTTAATGAAGTAAATAATTACACAACTAAATAAAATATTAAGCTCCAAAAAACAAAGGGGATGAATAAAACCATAATTAAAATATCAATGTTTTTAAATCTTAATTTTCAAGATTGAATGTGGCTGTTATTAAAAGTTTTATGCGAGGTAGCTGTAAAGCAAGGGGGATTATGGGACTCAACATTTTTTATTACATTTCAAAGTAAATAAATAAATATATATATTTATATACTTTTAATACTGTATAAGTTTAATGTAAAAAAATCCAATCTTTTTTACTGAATTTTGTTATTTTTTGCAACTTTTCTTTAAATATTGCATAATTAAGTCAGTAATATTTAAAAACCCTAGGCTGGGTTTGAAATAAACCCTATCAAGGAGAAAACTGGGAAAGTTATGCAATCCCACACTGGCTTTTTTATTTTTGCAAATAATATTGTTTAAGTTAGAATTTCTAGATTACCATTTATTTGAAATTAAAATCCTTGTTTTTATTATCCTCGACGTAACAGCATCTTCGTTTTTTACTAACCTTGGCGTAACAGCACAAGTCTTTTCAAAAATATCTTTTTGCTAGTAAATAATATTTTTTGATTTTAATACCAAAAATGAAGTAATAAAAATGACCAATTCTAATTAATTTTTCAAAGAACATAATGTGTAAAAAAAACCACGAGCAAATAAAATAGTGAGAAATAATTATTTCTCATTATGAATGAATTTCTGAATTTGTATTCTTTCCATCTGGAACACTAAACTGCAATTTTAAATGTTCCAAGGTAGTAATAATTATAATTTACCGTTTAAATTTTCAGATTGTTTCATTAAATTTATTAATGTTGTAAATTACAGTAAAATAATTTTTCATAATAAACATGAAAAATATTTAGTACTAATCTAGTAAAAAAAATTAATAATTAACAATAAAAAAACAGATTTTACAAATCTACTCCCATTATAAACATAGAAAATTAATAACCATTTATTTACACAAATATTTTTGTGTATATATATATATATATATAAAATAATGGACTGAAAAATAAACACGGCGCCATTTTGTAATTTGTGAAGGTCCTGATCTTTTTCATCCAGGAATCTGAATGGTTTTAACTATATGAAGCCTCAAACTAAAGTGCAATATTTTTTGTATTGAAAATACATGTTAAAAAATTTATATGTGTTATTACATGTTTAATACAATCCCAATTCATTTCCATATTACCTGATGATTTTGCTTATCTGCTGTCCCCAGAATCAGATAATTAGAAATCAATTGAATCTATTATGAGTGGCAAAAATAGAAGTATTAATGAAATGTAAAATAATGCATGTTATTACTATCATTATATATCAACATTTTCAAATTGAACAATTAGTGTAAAATAAAATATTTTAGTTCTGTATAACTAAAAGCCTAGCTTCATAGGCTACTGTGAAGCTTACTTCATACTAAGCCTACTTCATACTTTCAAGCTTTCTCCAAAAATGAAAGTATTCCATTTTTGGTTTTTATATAAGTGGATCAGAATCATCTCTTCAGCAAGGATTTGTAATCTATATTTCAACAAAATGAATATTTTGAATTTTTTGGGTGACATTTGGTCATCTAATTATGACTTTTAATAGTAAACTGAAAAAAAAGTAAATATTGCAAATAATTTTGAAAAATATATAGTATAAAATTATCATAAGTATTAAAATCTTAGTGATTATACAAATGAACAATGGCGGTTTGTGTAAAGGCACTATGGAACAGCAGCACCCCCTATTTCCACTAAATATTATCAATAATATTTAATATAATGAGTCCTTTTTTCTTTATACTTGTACAATACATAATCCTTCAGCTTAATGTCAGTAGCCATCCTCTAGTTTATGAAAAAGTTACAAAAATCTTTGCAAGAAACTGTACACTTCACAGTTCCAGCAGCTTGGTATTTGGCTGTTGTGCACATAGGAAGCTGCGAGGGAGAGAGATCACTGTTGCTACCGCAGTTCTGACCCTGGCGTGCTGGTGGAAGGTAGTTTTTTCTTTACTCCGCGTGTGTATGGAATGTTCTTTGTTCATTTCTTTTTCTACCGTAGTCGGTGGAAGGAATATGAAAGCGGTTTAGTTGTTTTTTCAGTAGTGATCAAAAGATTGCAGAAAGCAAGGGCTCTTTGATCGCCAAATCTGTCCAAAAACACGCTGGAAATGCGAAAGAGATGGTAATTAGTAAAAACTAATTATGTATTTGTTTCTGTGTACATAGAAATTTAAATTAAGCACAAATGGACTATAGTGTTTTTAAGTGGACATTTTATTAAGTTATTATCTAATAACACTAAAAAATATCTGTATTGACATTTTATTATTTATTTGGTTAAACTGAATACAATGTGCTTAAAAACCATGTATCATAATAATGATAATATTAAACTGTGCATCATATTACTGAATGTGATAAAGTGTAATAATAATCTAATTATCCTGATTCCAGCTATTCTATCAGATTCATTTTTTTCCCGGTTCTTATATTTTACAGAAAACTTTAACTGTGGCCTTGAAAAGGCCCAGGAAAATATTTCTGGAGCAGCATCCCCACTAATTTTAACTACAAGCCGCCACTGCAAATGATAATAATCTAAGTTTACAAAATTTAATGTATATATTTTCTTAATGATAATAGATATTCAAAATAATAATTTACTTTTGAAATTTAGTAGATAAGTATTCTATATTTTGAATATTATAAAGATTAAAGTGTAATCTGTAAATCTAATTACTTTAATTTTTAAACTGGAAATTTTAGATTCTGGCCAAAACAGTGGTAAACTATCCTAACGGGTAATTATCCTTTTTCACCAGTCTATTTCCTTGTTCCTGAATTATTTTTTCTTTCCTATTATTTGTGTATGTACATCAGACCCTACTAAGTAATTGATGCTGAGAATGTCAGGACATGAAGAGACAGAGCATCCTTGATGTCTAGAAAAAGCCTGTTTATGGATGAACTTTTCAGGTCTTGTGTCTGCATAATAAGCTTAATGGTTGAAATGTCTTATCAGATAAAGTTACACCTCCTAATCACTTCTCCAAAATATTGGAATTTTTAAAATTTTATATTTACCACGCAATTTTTCTGTTATTATAATGTACAGCTCAAGTAAATTAAGAAAATTTAGTGTGAGTATTAAGGGTGACCAAACTTTCATTCCACTGCTTATTCTATAACAGTAAAACTATATAGTTTTGCTACTTTTATGCATGTAATTTCAATTAAATAATACAACAGATTACAGTGAATGGAATAAACTTACGATTAGTAAAATTAATTAATTTATTTCATTAATTAATTATAACAAAATTAATTCGTGTAAATAAGTGATTGTGATAAAAACATTAATTTCTTTAAGTTGCTATACTGATTTCAATTTATAAGCAAAAACTATTTGATTATATAATTTATCACACTGATACTTTGATTCAAAAGTAATATTAAAAGACAACTTTACCCTTTTACTACTTAACGATTTGTCTTTAAAAAAAATTAAAATTAATAACAAATAATCTATTTGAAATAAATTATTCGTTTAAAGTTAAAACTTCTATTTTTAGGACTTACTTTATAATAAAAAAAAACTGTTAAAATAAATGACATGTTTTATATTTTCTGGGTAAATTTAATTGAATAAAGTAAAACCAACAAATACAGCTACTGAAAGTGACAGTATGAATTACAAACACAAATTGGTAATCATTGTTTTATGTCACTGTATGTTTATAATATTTAGAAAAAACTTTGCTGAATCAAAAATTAATTTTTATAAGTACATCTCACTATTGAAACACAATTACTCCTTTAGTAAACCTCCACATTCTGCTGCTGTAAATAATTTTATTTTCAAATTAAATAAGACAAGATTACGCATACAAATTTTTCATATAATTTTATCTTTTATTATTCAAAATTTTTTTGCAAAATATAATCCGAATGAGAATTATAGAAGTGAATTAGGATAGAGAAATTTTCATTAAATTTTTTTTGGTATTAAATGGAATAAGCAAATGTACATCAAAACTAAGGGAACTGAATAGGCAAAAAACAAATTTTACAGCTGTTCTCTCAAGTTAAATACACAGATTAAAAAAAAATAATACTGGCTTTTTTTCATAAATTTTTTATGTTTTAGTACTTAAATGATAGGTTCATTATCTAATAATGAATTAAATAGAGATAAATTTGGTTTAAATTATGAATTTTTCTGATTTATAAATCAACAGTTTTGTAACTTACAGTATTTTACTTATAACAACCAAATTCAATGTTTCAAGAGGGTCCATTAATACAATTAATTTTATTCAGACTAAAACATTTAAAAGAACTTTTAAATGCAATAAATAATGACCTTCATAATATTGTTATCTTTTACAAACAACACTTTCCCATTTACAACTAAAATATAACTAGAGATTAATAATTCTTTAAAATACAAAAGTAGTTTAAATAATAGAAACTTACATTCCAAAATGTAATGAATAAACTAAAGATGTTGTAGAAGTGATACACTTGAAGAAATAAAAATGTATGGTTAGTTGTAGGATTCCTTTCAACATATATTACCGACAACTATCTACCTTTTTTTTAAATCTAATTAAGTAATACATCATTTTGAAGGCTTCTAACAGTAAGAAAAGAGCACATATGCAATACAAGATAGTAGAAGAGAGCGATATTTAATCCATTTACAAAATACTGTGATATTTTTAGGTCTTTGACCTTATTAAATTATCTAATCAAGATGTTTTATAATTTTCAGGGACACATCAAAAATTATTTATAAACATCTATTTTACAAATCTAACACAGTTAATAAAATTTTAAAGCTTTTAAATAAAAAGAATGTAAAACCTGGTAAGGATATTGTTTTAGCTTTAGGGCAACAATATGGAACTTCAAATTTAATCCTTCCTAGCCATAAAGTTGGAAATTATTATTATTCCCTATGTGACCTTACTTAATTACTGTATTTATTCACTTAAGCCTGTTGTATTTTTCATGAATTCCTACTAAAAATGTCAAGGTATGGATCTTAAATTCGATTATTATTTTACAAGCCAGTGTCATAAACGGCTGTGACTGAAAGGTTATTTGAAAACAGGTACAACATGTAAACAAAGATGAATTTTATTATAACACCTGTCCCTGTTACTAGAGGAAGAGTACAAGGGTTAATATTGTTATGTCTCTATTATTAATTCTTTATTCTGTAACAAAATATGTAGAATGAAACGAGTTTATGGAATTACGGTAAATTCCAATTTTTAGTTTTATTAATTTTAAATGAACTTCCTGCACACCTTTCATTTACCCTTCAGTATCAGTTGATTTCAAACTTGTAATGTAAGTCGGTCATATTCCTTTTCTTTTTTTTAAAAAAATACCTTTTAATTAAAAGTTATATTTTTAAACAAAAAAAACTTTGCTCATTTACTGTTGCTGAAAAATTAAAAGTTGTGTCAGAAGCTGAAATTATCGATAACTGAGCAGCCAGTAATAAAATATGACATCAATGAGTCATGTATTCGACATTTGGCTAAAGAAAAAAGATTTATTGCTAGGTGCTTCAATAAGATGATCATTTTGTGGACTAAACATGGAAAATTCCCTGAATTAGTGTGAGAACTAGCTTTGTTTATTAAAGAAAAAATGGAAAAGTATTTTGTAATTTCTACATACATATGCATTATAAAGGTGAAATAAATAGCTTTAGAAGGTAATATAGATAATTTTACAGCTAGCAGAAGTTGGTTTCAAAAATTAATGTGCAGATTTTTTTAAGAAGGTGGACCACTGTTTGTCAAAGACTGCCAGATACATATGAAGAAAACCTCGTTTTGAATTTCAGCGACATGTTATTGGCTTGCACAAAAAATCCAATTTTGAACTATCTCTTATAATGCTGATCAAATACCTGTGTATTTTGAAATGTCACAGAATTTAACTACAAGTTTGATTAGTGAAAGTAGTGTTCCTATTTGAACTGGTGGTAGTGAAAAACAAAGGTGTACAATTATGCTTGCCATTTTAGCAGAAGTAACAAAACTTCCAACTTTTGCTATTTTCAAACAAAAGACTTTGTCAAAGTCGTTTTATTTGATGTAATGAAAATGGATGGATTTAATGAATGAATGAATGGTTGAAATTGGTATGATTTCATAGACCCAAAAGTTTGCAAAAAGTAAAATCTAATCTCAACCTTGATAGCTTTTGAGGACATTTAACTGAAAATGTGAAAAATAATTCTGAACTAGTAATTATTCCAGGAGGATTATCTTCTCTCCTTCAACCTTTAGATATATTAATAAGCATTTTAAAGACAGACTAAAAGAATTTTATTCTTCTTGGATGGCAAACAATGAACATTCATTTATAATCACTGGACGAATATCTCTCTCCTCGGTATGTGCGTTTTAATGAAAACGCATTCACTGACGCGACTATTACTGTACTGTATTTCGCTATTGGGTACTCGATCGATCACTTTAATGCAATACTGTTTAACTGATTAGATCAGCGATTCTCAAACTGTGCGCCGTGGCACCCCGGGCTCTTCACAGGGGTGCTGCAACATATTGTAAAAGCTTCATAATTAATTGAACCAAGACATTTATAATTATTAATTTAATGTTAATAAAGTTAAAAAATAATGAATATACACGAGTTTTTTTATTTATTTTTATCTCTTACTTGCAAGTAGTCATACTTTTACTTAGGGCAAGGCACCATGGAAAAATTTTAATTGAAAAAGGGTGCTGCAACTTTGAAAAGTTTGGGAACAACTGAATTAGATGATACAGTATTGTATTTTTAGAGTTAGATGAACCTGTTTGGGCGGTTTTAACGTATCATTGTTTGGCCCCGTGTTTATTGGAATTTTGCGAACAGGAAAACCCAAGTAATTAAAATAACTACCAGCCTTTGTAAATCCGCAGTGGAACGTACTGTACAATGTACTCTTACGAACCTTTTGTTCACCCTTCTGACCTGACATGAACAACCCTAAGATAATATGTTACAATCTTTACGTATAAATTGTAAATGAAATTTCTCTTGCATTGACATTATTTGGTTATTTAACTTTTTTAAATTTCTGTATTTAAAAAAATGAAAATGCTCATAATAATGAAGTTTATGATGTGTCGATACCTCGCTAAAAGCAAGTTAATTTATCATTAATGAGATAGAAAACCAAACAAATCGCGGAATTTTGCTCGTTATTCATGGGTTCCACTGAATATAAGAATATTGACCTAAAAAATGAATCCATTATTCTGAAGTATAAATTTTTTAATATTTTTTCATGTGATCATTGTATGAAGGAAATGAAATGATGACTTGTTGAATAGATAATTAGCTAGAATAATGATAAAAGTCAGGGTAATTCTCTTGTCTGACCTGCTGCACACAAAGGAATATCATGAGTGTAACAGGAAAGAAATGTAAATATTTAAAATACCCATCTTTTAAATTAAAAAGCCATGTAAAAGAGACAGTAATATTAAGGGAAGCACTGTCTTCATAAACTGAGACATTCACTGGTGTACTTAAATAAAAATTTGATATCCACTATATAAATTTGGTCACTAAATTGTCTTCTAGTGTAACCTAACAACTCTCTTGACCCCTTATGATCAAGAACAACACTGTATGTGATATCGGTCTGTATGTGATCATCAATCAAAAGTAACAAAAAAAGTGTTATGTTTTTGTGTTTTTAAAAAGTAAGTGTTAAAAAATAGTATTAACGTAGAATATTATAAAACATAAAATTTACATTAACATTTTCATACCGTATCTAACTATAAATAAAATGAACATTTAAGAGATAACATGAATAATAAGAAACATTACTTACAGCCTGATTAATATCAGTGCTTTTTTTAAATAATTTTTCCGGTTAAAAAAATATTTAAACTATAAAATAAATATTTAAAAAAAAATACACTATTCTGCATAAAATATTCATTTATTTTTTATCACTTTTGAGGGAAAAAATAGATATCACTGTTAAGGTTTCAAATCCTTAAAACATTTTATAAGTGGTGTGAAACCTCATAACATTTTAAAATTCAAAAGCGATTTACTTATGTCAAATACTCTTCAACTATAGAAATTTAAAGTGAATCCAAACTATCTAACATGTTTATTTCATCCCAATAGTATTAAATATTTTAATTTCACAAAATAAGGATGCGATTGTCAAAGAGAACAACTATATAGCTCCAGTATTAACAGACAGTAACAATATAGAAACGATTCACATTGACAAATGTAAAGATATATGGTATGGCTTTTTTTATATTAGTAATAATGACAGTAAAATTGAAGTTATTCCTAATGCCACCAATGTGCTTCCATTTTGAAAAGTTTTTAACAACTTCAGATGCTAAGTCAGAAAGAAAAATGTTTAATCAAGACAATCAATTAGTGATTATCTTCAACATAAATGCATAGTTGTGCAGAAAAGAAAATAACAAACATTTTTAAATAGAAATAAATTAATTGTAAGACCAACAAAATTAGGACTAAAATTTAAGGAAAGAAAAGTTATTTATAATTTGAACAAGAATCAGATAATAAGAGTACAAAACTGGAACAGGCAAGCTATTGAATAATAAGGATTACGTAAAAAATGTGCCAATCTCCCATTTATTTTTAATTTGTACATGAACAAGTAATAACTGAACTAAATGAAAAATTAAAGCCAAAATCCAGGGATAATGAATGAAAATATTTGTATACATTCACATATGCATGCAACTAAAGGATGATTCGAGTATGTAAACAATAAAGGAAAACACAATACACCAGAATGGATGAAGAAAAGAGAATATAAAAAGCACACTTATACAAGTCATGAGAATGATTATGCAAAAAAGAAATCTGATATTGTCAAACATAAATTTTTAAACAGTATAGCACTTCATAACAGCAAAATAAAGCAAGAGAGAAATCAGACTGACAGAAAGTACAAGCTTATAAGATAAGATGTTACAGGCAAATGTTAAAAATTAGGCTAGTCGATAGAGAATGAAATGAGATATTTTTTAAATATACTGAACATTTTTTTATAGAAACAAGGAAATGATTGGTGGCTATATATTATGGCTTTGAGGGTTAGTGAATTTGGTACGAAGTAAAAAAAAAAAACAAAAACAAAGATAACATATGCAACAGATAACTGAAGTTTAGGATGTATGAAGTATGACTAGGCTGAGAACCTTATAACTTACTGAACATAATGACACTTAAACTTCTTCTTTTTTTTTTTCTTTTTTTTTTTTTTGAGACTGCTCCCCTGGGCCGGTCCGACTGGTTGGTATTACGCTACCCAGGGGAGTGTCTGTTATACTCTAATGGGCCTCCCCACCTACCGGCTGTATGTCTGGCAAGGCAGGTCGGCTCACCGGTCAGGTCTTTTGAGTCTATTTGCCCTTCTGTATCGCTACGCCATACCTTGGAAAGTTGTGACACATCGATGGGTCTTTTACACTTGTATAGACCTATTCTCCCTCGGAGTCCCCAGTGGATCCTTGGAACTGACACACCTAAGCATGCCAGCCCTCACACCACTGGGGCTATCCACCCTACCCTAATCTATTCACTCAGAAGCCCAGTTTCCTCTCGTCTTCATTTTTTACTGTTAAGATATTCCTGACAGTTCCTTCAATTCTTTTCCAATTGTCCTCACTATGTAGCATGTTACTCGTAATCTCCTCAGGTCTCATCGTTGATAAATTTGTCTCTCGTCTATTTTGTATCCATCTGATACATTCCCTGAAGGTGTGGTCTGCATCGTCCTCAATGCCGCAGTACATACAGGCCGGCGTTTATCTTCTCCCAACTCTGTGAAGGTAATAATTAAAATTACCGTGGCCCGTAAAGTACTGCGACAAAAAGAAGTCCACCTCCCCGTGTTTCCTATTGATCCAACTCTCAAGATCAGGGATTAGCTGTGTTTTGTCCTGCTAGCAGGTCCTACCTCTCTCCACCTAGTTATCAGCCTATGCTTAGCCTTCTGAGTTTCCAGTCCTTGCAATATCTCTACCCTGTAATGGGCCATTAAGTCGATTGGAGGTACTGCTGCCAAAACGCAAAGTGCCTCATAGGAGACTGTTCTGTAAGCGGAAACCACTCCCAGCAACAGCCTCCTATGTGTTCTCACAAGTCTATTTTTGTTTTTCTTAATTCGTAATGAAGTCCACCATACAGGCACTGCATACAATAAAGATGATACAATTGCCGATGCTGTCACCTTTCTTTTGGACGCTCTAGGAGCCTTCTTTGTTGACATGATCATATTTAACCCATTTATCATGTTGTCCGCTTTATTGCATATACTATTAATATGTTCAGAAAAGGCACAATTTCTCTGAAAGAGAATTCGCAGATATTTCAGGCAGCTTGTCTCCATTATTTCCTGTCCATTCACAACAATGTTCAGACGTTCTATAACTCTTCTCCCAGTAAACATGATGAACTTACATTTATTAATTGATAACATAAGTCCCTTTTCTTGCAACCATTCATGTATCTTTGCAAGCGCCATATTGGCCTTCTCCTGCACCTCCAATCCCGTCTTGCCCTGTACAAGGACTGCCAAATCATCATCCGCATAGGCTATTGTTTCCACGCCATAATTCTGGCGTACTTCTCTAGTAATTTCAATTAATCTGGGACTGATTTAATATATTTAAATCATTCAATTGTAACCTTCAGCAGAATATTCAAAACTTTTAATTAATTAAAATGCTTGTTACTATAACTGGAATAAAACAAACTGGGTTAGATGCAAAGGAATAAATTATTTTAAGAATTTTAATCTGGCAATTAAGATATACATAGCTCTCTGTCTGCATATGTGTGTAAAATTAATCAACTGTATAAAAGTAGCCTATTCTGTTTTCAACAGAATTAAAAAAAAAAATTTAATCCAATAAATCTATCTGAAATATATTTTCTTGAAAAGAAGAGATAAAATGGCCAGGGACTAAGATAAGTAAACTAAATATAACAATTACAAAAATGTAAATTAAGAAAAGGACAAAGCCACTATCTAATGTATTATAATTTTCAATGATAGGTAAAATTCATTTACTGTTATTTTAATAATAAAAAAAATATATATTTAATGTTGGTGTAATGATCTGAAAATATTTTAAGGTTTTGAGCAAGTCCATTTTACGTCATTTAAAAAAAATGATAACAGATTTGTACAGTTAAGCTACTGTAATTCTAAAAGGAATATGTTCTTGTATGAAACAACAAAATCCTGAAAAGGTTATGGTACGGAAGAATAATATGGTGTTATACTCATATTTCTAATTATACACAATGCATCAACAAATAATTTTAAATGCACTACTTTTGAATGCTAAGATACACATTAAATAAAAATGTAATTGTAATTAATCAGATGGATTGCCAATAAAGGGTATAAACAAATACATTCAAAGTAACAGTAATGCAATATTATAATTGTGTGGGATAAGTCTGGGAAAATAGAATGCAAATTAGTACAAATTAAAGTTCCTTAACTAGTGGTAAAACTTGTTAAGGTACGAATTTTAATAAAGATTTTATTAGATTTTGCTTTTATTCAGATTTGAATACTAGACAGATGCTGGAGTACTTTGGTAATTGGGGTTCAATTAACCACACATCTCAGGTATGATCGGCCTAATCTGTACAAGAATACACCTCATAAGAATATTCATAAGAAAATAGATTCCTTAAAGAGACTGTTCTCACTTTTTTTTTGTAAAAGTTTACTGAAATTTGAATTAAAATAACCACATCATCTGCAATGTTGACGTGTAACAAAGAAGCTATCTTACAGCTACGTGCAGAGAATAATTTAAGTATTAAGGTCTATATTCTGTACACTCATTCAGTAATTTTTATTTTCAATTAAATAGAGATAATAGCAGAAAAGTATTCAGATAATATTGTAATCTTCAATCTTAAACTAAATCTAATTCTCTATTCTTCAATCAACTAAATGGATACCATACAGAAAATTTTGGAAGAAATACAATCCCAAAAGAAACACACACACACACACACACACACACATATAAATTTATTTAAATTACATTTTTTGTAGTCCATATTAAATCTGTAAGTAAATTCTAGCTAATTACATAATATAAACTTATTCGGCCACTCCACAAGTACAGAAATAAAGAACACTGTTACCTTACTTTTCTCTTTCCATCAAAGCGCTTTAGAGCCTAAGCTCATCTTCAGTAATGTATTTTAAAAAAATTTTTTTCCTCTTTTCACATTTACATTTTTGTTAAGTTAAAATTTTTAGAACAAATATTTGTCAATCAATAAAAATTAAAAAATAAATTTAAAACATTAATACTTAAAATTTCCTTTACATTTTATCTAATGTTAATAATACAGTACTGTCAACTGTTCAGTTAATAAAAATTAAAAAAAAAAAAAATTGACTGAACAAATATTTGTTCTAAAAATTTAACTTATCAAAAATGTAAATGTGAGGTGGAAAAAAATGTTAAAAAAATCATTACTGAAGATGAGCTTGGGCCTGAAAGCGCTTTGATGAAAAGAGAAAAGTAAGGTAAGAGTGTTCTTTATTTCTGTACTTGTGCAGTGGCTGAATAAATTTATATTTTGTAATCAGCTATATATACAGACAGGCCATATTTATATTTTGAATTCTGTAAACAATAACAGTAGTAGTACGGAAATGGGTGTACGGTCGCCTTTTGTGACGTCATCCAAGATGGCGGACGGCCGCCATCTTGGAAACGTCACTACTGACGTCATCCAAGATGGCGGACGGCCGCCATCTTGGAAATGTCACTACTGACGTCATTAATTCAAGATGGCGGTGGTCGGCCATCTTGGATTGTGACGTCATTGGCGACCGTAGCCCGTCAGTGTTGCCAACTTGATTTATTTTGTGTCGATAGTCCGTCAGTGTTGCCAACTTGATTTAATTTGTGTTGGCATTGTTATATATTGAAGTAATATTTCAAAGGTTGGTATCACTGTTGTGTGGCGGTTGGTTTGAATTAAATGAATAATATTTAAAGTGAAAAAAAATTCTGTCGGCTAGAGGATTCGAACCCGGTCATGACGGGACGCGACCGACTGACACCTTAAACCAATCGGCTGCGGTGACCCTGATGTAATGAGTGAAAAATGTTCTATGTAAGCTGTGAATTTTAACGTCACATCAGTCTGTACACATACAAACACACACGCACACACACACGCGCACACACATACATATATATACACACAAGTGAATAAAAAAAAATTAGACGTACCTCGAGGATGATCCTGGTCGTCCAGGCGAAGGTATCGGGAGGCGTTACCTCGAAGGAGAGAGGTTCTCGTCGTAGATCGTGCACCGGGAGGCGGTGGCTGCGATGTCTGCTGCGACACACACACACAAACACAAACGCACACACACACGCGCACACACATACATATATATATACACAGAAGTGAATAAAAAAAAAATTAGACGTACCTCGAGGATGATCCTGGTCGTCCAGGCGATGGCGTCGGGAGGCGTTACCGCGACGGAGAGAGGTTCTCGTCGTGGATCGTGCACCGGGAGGCGGTGGCGACGGTGTCTGCTGCGCGTGTGTTTGCGTGCATGCGTCAGCGGAGTGACGCAGAGGTGTTTACCGTGCGAGATGCGGCGCTCGACTGAAGAATTGTGGGACCGACGTGGTCTAAAGTTGTCCGATTGACCAATCGCAGCGTTGGAATTCGAATCGGCGCATGCGCACTAGCCGTTAGTGCGTACGTGCGAACTCGAACGTCGTCTCTAATAAGAGCGGATGCGATAAGGAAAATGTTTTTTTTTAATAATTATCGGATCACTAATACAAAAGTGACTTGAGTTGTTGTAACCGGTTAAATCCGGTTGTGTCTGGATCTGTAAAAGGAAAATGTTTTTTTTCTATAATTATCGGGTCACTAATACAAAAGTGTCTTGAGTTGTTGTAACCGGCTAAATCCAGTTGTGTTTGTATATAAGTGAAAAAATTTGTGTGATTTCATCATTCGCAATCTGTTATTGAAAGTGAATACATCGATCGCAGAGAGATCATTTGATTTCATCATTCGCAAACGGTTGTTGAAAGTCAATACATCGATCGCAGAGAGATCATTATATTTTCATCTTAATTAGCAAGGTAAGTTTTACTTTAATTAAATTTAAAAAAAAATAAATACTAATGGGACAGTATGGTATTATCAAAAAACTTTCAATCAAATCAAATAAATTATTTAATTAAATTTAAAAAAAATAAATACAATAAAAAAATACGTTATAAATGTAAAAAAAATAACTACAATAAAAATACTTTTAAACAATTAAAATAAATAATATATATAATGAAAAAATGTCTTCTTCTGTTATTCACTGAAACACAAAAAAAACAATGTTACGATATATGTTATTTTAATTTGTTTCATATATTACAAAAAATAGAAATGGTATCACCGGTAGTTATCCATGCAATAAATAACAACGTCATCCGTCTTCGATGGGACCTGTCTCACTTTCAGGAAGTATACCTTCATTCAACCCTTTTGCGGTATCAGACCAACATCCTGAATCGTTTGAAGGAAGAAGGCAGACGCTTTGATGGCAACATAAAATGGTAATTAAAAAAAAAGTTAATATTTTTTTTGTAAATGTACTGTTTTTATTTTTTTTTAAAGTAGTCAACATGTACTAAAATTATTCTGTTTCTACAGGTACGTTGCAGCAAATGTTAAATTGATGAAGCGAACACATCTCGAAGACGGAGTAGAAACAACATTCATCAATTTGTACTTGCATGGAAAAACTAGAACGGTGATAAATTTGGACGATAACACCGACATTGTTGAAGAATCGTGGATAGAATCTGTGGAGAAAAATATAGAGACACTAACCAAATTCATCAGCAACGGCAGCGGGTGGGTAATGAGTAAAATAATTTATATTGATTTAAACATTATCCGTTACCGTCCGTTATATGGCGCCTCTAGTTCATTTATAAAAACACCAAAAAAACTTGTAAAAAGAGAGGCAATAATTAATGTAAAAAATCCGCATGATGAAAAATGTTTCCTATGGTCCGTACTAGCATATCTCTACAATCAACCTGGCAAACACCAAAGAACGGTTTGGTATGCAAGGTACGAACATGAAATTAATATGAACGGGATATCTTACCCAGTAAAGGTAAAAGACATTGATCGCTTCGAGGTGTTGAATCCCACAATAAGCATCAATGTCTACGGCTATGAGGAAGATAACGATCGCGTGTACCCGGTGCGTGTTACCGAAAACCGCGATCGTACCCACTGCATACACCTATTGCTGCTAGCAGGGGAGACGAGAGATAAATTTCACTACTGCCTTATAAATACCAAACCAGGTAAAAATGGGCTATCTCGTCTCCTTTCAGGTCTTACAAAACATCACGGTACCAGTCAATACTGCCCTTACTGTTTGCACCGTTTCAGTTCATCAGACCAACTTGTCGCTACACAAAACCTAAACCAACATTTGATCGAGTGTAAGCGACACGGTGCACAAAGGATAAGAGTACCCGACCCGCTAAAGAAAAGGAATGCGTGATGAAGTTTAGGGACTACTCGTCCACGCTAAGCGTTCCGTATACGGTGTATGCAGACTTTGAATCATTTGTACATCCGATGGACACTGCCACCCCTAAACCAAACACTAGTTTTACCGATAAGGTAGCCCATCATCTTCCGTCCGGTTACGCCTATGTAACCGTCGACGAGGAAGGGGAGATTTGTGAAGGTCCTGTAGTCTACCGAGCGAGAACCGATGGTGAAAATATCGTTGAAAAGATGTTGGATGAATTGCTCGGTCACGCCGATAGATTGCACAAAATTATGATCACCGAAAAACCGATGGTGATGACTCCCGAAGACACTGAAACATTTCAAAGGGCTACCGAGTGTTTTCTTTGTCATTGTGAGTTGAACGACGATCGTGTACGTCATCACTCGCATACCACAGGACGGTTTCTCGGTGCATGTCATAACGAGTGCAATTTAAATTGTAAGCGCACCGAGCATATTCCAGTATTTTTTCATAACCTCCGCGGTTACGATAGCCATCATATAGTTCAAGCTCTGGGAAAATATAAGGACGATGTAAAAATAAACTGTATCGCCAACACGTCCGAGCGATTACAGTCACTGTCCGTCGGTCCGTTGAGGTTCTTGGACTCTTTACAATTTCTTTCGTCGTCGCTCGAAAAACTTGTGGAAAATCTAGTAAAAGATTGTCAGGACAAAGACACCGTATTTAAACGTCTCACAAACTGTTACCCGCTACCCGAGAAAAGAGATTGTTTAATCCGTAAAGGCGTTTACCCGTACGAGTACATGACCCATATAAACAAGTTTTTCGAAACCCAACTTCCACCGCAGATGGCATTTTACAGTACGCTAGGAAGAGAGAACATAACGGACGATGATTACGTCCACGCTCAAAACGTGTGGGAAACGTTTCACTGCAATACGTTAGGCGATTACCACGATCTTTATCTTCTTAGCGACGTATTATTGTTGGCAGACGTCTTTGAAAATTTCCGAAGTACGTCTATGCAATATCACGGTTTGGACCCCTGTCACTTTTACTCCACCCCCCATTTCACGTGGAATGCCATGTTAAAATTTACCCGACAAAAATTGGAACTGTTGACCGACATAGATATGCATCTGTTTGTCGAAAAAGGAACACGAGGCGGTGTAGCCATGATTTCAACCACGCCAAGGCGAACAATCCAAACATTCCAGAACAGTATGACCCATCCGAACCCACATCCTGAGTTCAATATTACGATTGCAACAACCTTTACGGGACAGCCATGGTTGAGCCCTTGCCACACGCTAATTTTAGGTGGTTGAGTACTGAAGAGATTGACAATCTCGATATTAACAGCGTTTGCGATCGTGGTGAAAAGGGCTACATCTTAGAAGTGGATCTTGAGTATCCACAAGAATTGCACGATCGTCACAAGGATTACCCTCTCGCACCAGAACGGTTAGTACCAACCGATGATATGCTGTCCCCCTATTTGAAGGACATAAAGAGTTGTCCCGTAAAGAAATTATTGACTACATTATACGACAAACAAAAATACGTTTTACATTACAGAAAGCTAAAGTTGTACACTCGACTAGGACTGAAAGTGAAAAACATTCACAGAGTTCTGGTATTCTCCCAGTCGCCTTGGTTGAAACCGTACATCGACTTCAATACTGAAAAGCGTGCACAAGCACGAAACAGTTTTAAAAAGGACTTTTTTATGTTGATGAACAACGCGGTGTATGGCAAGTCCTTAGAAAACGTACGAAACAGAATAGACTTCCAACTGGTCACTAACGAACGTAAATTGGATAAGGTGATTGCAAAACCGAGAGTTAAGGCTTGGTACATCTATAACAAGGATGTCGTTGGGGTAAGTCTGAAGAAAACGGATATATTTCTCAATCGTCCGATCTACATCGGATTTACCGTATTGGACATTAGCAAAATGATCATGTACGAATTCCACTATGACTACATGGTGGAAAAGTACGGTCATAATATAAATCTTCTAATGACTGATACGGATAGTCTGATGTATCATATCGTGACTGATAACGTTTACAACGATATTCTTCACGATATCGATCGGTTCGATACTTCAGATTACCCTCGCGATCACGCATGTTTTAGTAATACCAATAAGAAACGACTTGGTAAATTCAAAGACGAAATGAATGGAAAAGCTATTCGTGAATTTGTCGGACTTCGTGCTAAGATGTATAGCATTCTCGAATTCGAAAAGAAAGAGAAGAATGTAGCAAAGGGTATTCCTAGAGTATCCATTGCAAAGGATCTTAAACACGATCTGTACAAAAAAGTATTTTTAATGATTCCGTTACGTACACAAGCGCGTACGGAATCATAAGCACTTTGCACAATATATTTTCTATTAACAAGTCAAAGAAATCGCTTTCACCTTACGACGATTAACGTTACATGTTAGAAAATAAAATCAGTACAGTTCCATACGGACATTACAGTATAAACAAAAAGAAACGTAAAATCCCACCCAACAATGATGACAAAACTCCGCAAAAGAGACCAAGAACCGTAAACGAAGTGCTCATAGCCCACGGTCATGACTATTGTAGTCCAAGAACCGTAAACGAAACCCTAGTAGCTCAGGACAATGACTATTGTTAATTTTTTTTATCATGCGGATATATATTGCCTTTCTTTTATTTAAAATAAAACCATTATGTAATAAATTATTGTAAGTGAAAAAAATTATATTTAAAAAAATATGAAATAAAGTATATATCTAATAATATTAATGACTTTTTTTAAAAACTATATTTACTTACATCAATTACTGTCGTCGTCTCCCTCTCTAATCCGATGGTATCCCAACATATCTCGTCGACAGACGGGACAATTCCTGCTATATCTTGCTAATTTTCTTACACAGTCCTCGCAGTATCGATGACCGCAACCCGACAACTCAACAGTAACCGATTCTGTTAAACAGATCGGACATCTGTCGGTTGTCGGGTTACCATCATCGACCTCAAAAGACTGGCTTGAATTAGCGTTGACGACCTGTTGCAGAACTCTGTTTAGAGTACTACAATGAGGTCGTCGTGGTCGTGGTGTTGAACTACTATCCACGTCGTGTTGAACAGAATAATATCTCATTGTGAATACTTGCTGAATACGTAATGCTGACATTTGAAACGTTTAATGCAGAATGATACTTATATATATATATACAAAAAGAAATATTAAGTAAACTGCAATCTTATCAATTTAGTTATGTACTGTTTTTTTAATTTGCAGTGTCAGCGATAACAAGTACGCGGTTACCAATTAATTTTATACAAAAAAAAGAAATATTAAGTAAACTGGAATCTTATCCATTTAGTTTATGTACTGTTTTTAATTGCAGTGTCAGCGATAACAAGTACGCGGTTACCAAATAATTTTATTAAAATACAATTTTAACTGCAGTGTGAGCGATAACAACTATGCGGTTTTGATAAAACTTCTTATAACAAATAAATATAATTATTATCATCAAGAGAGAGACGTAATGCATTTCATAATAAAGAAAGAATTATTGCACATAACAATAAATAAAATTATAAAGATAAACTAAATTTAAAGAAATAATTATTAAATAAATTAAATTTTATATAACTTATCAGCGGAAGTTGCATTCAGATAAAAAATAATTGGAAAATAAAATAAATTGCATACGATAATTTAATCGCGGTTATAAAGTCAACTCTTTGTATAAATTTTATTTTCGGAACTTGCATTCAGATAAAAAATAATTGGAAAATAAAACAAGTTAATTTTTTAAGAGATAAAAAATATTATTCGAAACTTTATTCATTCTTGCGTTAACACTCAATCATAATGGAACGTTCTTTTTACTAGAGACGGTAATAAAAAGATTTATACACCGTTATGGCCGCATATGAAAAACCCGTTACTTTCCCCCCTGATCCTAGCTATCTATGGGTTCAGGTACGAGGGTATCGAGGATGTGGTCGGATGTGACTATTGTTCTATACGGTTGTGGATGTGGGAAGAAACGGACCATCTATATGTGGAACATAAACGGTGTATGCCATCTTGTCCGTTTTTTGGGTAACCGTTTAAAATGTAAAACGACACTTTATGTAAAACGGATTCGGGAATCGATCACACATTAAATCTTTAACCGATCTGCACATATGTGCAGATCGAATAATGATTTATCATTGTTATCGATACGGCCGGTGCCAAGGTCGGGATATAAAAGTGGTGAGGCGGGTAAAAAAAAATAAAGAAATAAAGATCCTTTTTTTTCTTCCTATTCCTATCCAAACACACACGCACGAAATACGGTCAGTACAACAATGAACGTCAAGGGGTCAATAGCTATAGAGCTCCATCGACAGGCGCGTCGAAACTACCCCACAAGACGCGTTGAACTTAAAGGTATTTCAGACCTATATCAAGCTGACCTTGTTGAGATGATACCGTATGCTAAATCGAACAAAGGTTATCGTTACATACTGACGATGATAAATTGTTTTTCTAAACTAGCATTTGCCGTACCGATTAAAACCAAAACCAGTACGGAGATCGCTACAGTTCTCAAACCCATATTGGATAAACACAAGATGCGACATTTTCAAACCGATTTGGGTAGAGTTCTACAATCCGTCGGTTAAACGACTATTACAGTCGTACAATATAAATCACTATTCCACACATTCGGATAAAAAAGCGTCGATAGTCGAACGGTTTAATCGAACACTGAAAACGATGATGTGGAGAAAATTTACCGAACAAGGAACCTACAGGTGGTTAGAATTACTACCGAAATTGATCGCAAAATACAACAACACCAGTCACCGCACTATCGGAATGAAAGCGAAAGATGTAAATAAGCGAAACCAAGCCGCTGTTTTACAGCGGTTAAATACGGTACTCTATCGAAAACCTACTTTACCGAAATACAATGTCGGCAATCGAGTGCGAATAAGCAAATTTAAAAAGACATTCGCCAAAGGATATCTACCGAATTGGACGAACGAAATATTTATCGTACATAAGGTACATGATAATACGCGACCGTGTACTTACACGTTGATCGATGTTCACGGTGAGGTGGTGAGCGGTAAATTTTACGCTGAAGAGCTCACTAAAACTAACGTTACAAATAATGTGTATTTAGTCGAGAAAGTCTTACGAAGAAAAGGCGATAGGCTATTTGTAAAGTGGCAAGGGTTCGATGGAAAACACAACAGTTGGATACATAAGGCGGATTTGGTGTAGTGAATCGATCAGTCATAAACATGAAGTTGGAACGTCAACAGGTCGGTAATATTACGCTAGAAAACTTCGACGATTATACAGGAGCCGGGTGTGGAGAGGGAAAAAGGTCTCGTCATGGACCTCTTCTACCGAATACAATCAGATGTATTATCTGCGGACCGTCTAATTGCGGAAAAACAAATGTCCTATTCAACTTGCTGTTCTCACCGGACGGTTTACGATTCAGAAATATTTACGTGTTTTCTAAATCGCTGTACCAACCGAAATATAAGTTTCTAGAACAAGTCATGACTGGTGTCCCGGAGATCGGCTTTTTTGCATACTCAGAAAACGATCATGTGATGGCACCCGACGAAGCCGAACCGAACTAGATAATGATTTTCGACGATGTAGCTCGCGAAAAGCAACATAATATTCGCAAGTACTTTGCGATGGGGCGACACAACAACATCGATAGCTTTTATTTGACTCAGACATATTCCAGTGCCGGAAAGCACCTTGTACGGGACAACGCAAATCTCCTTCTTATATTCAAACAAGACGATCTCAACTTACGTCACATATATCAAGATCATGTAAATACCGATATGAAATTCGATCGGTTTAAAAGTCTGTGTGGTGTTGCATGGAGAAAACCTCATGGATTTTTGGTTGTGGATAAGGAGAGCGATATCGATGGTGGACGATATAGAGTAGGCTTTGATGTTTTTGTAAAAGAGATCAGTTGATAGTCGGTAACAATGGCAAGCATACACACCTACGAGGACGGAACACCGTACGCTAACGCGATACGTTTTAGGCAAAAACCGCAAAACAACTTGTGTTCCAAATATTTTAGCGACCGTCAGAAGTTTTGCGGTAACTACGTCTGTCGTAAAGTGAACTACTGTGAAAATAAAGACCGACGATGTTGGCGACATGTAAAAAGAATGAATCGTGACTATCCGTTGGTCGTTCTGTTGATGATTACTAGCGAAGGTAAGATTTTCAATAAGCGTATATGGTTAAAATTTTTAGAAGAATGTGACAAATACGAGATGCCAATCGAACTGGTGATATACGATAAAAACATGTTCAACACCACAATTCGACACGGATGGAACTTTATTTCAAGATTTAGACCCTCTCCGCTCGTGTACAAAAAGCCTTTATTGGAACTTCGAAACCGACATGCATCTATGGACTACACAAACGTTTACATGCACATGTTGGAATACGGTAGTCGTCTAGAAGGAGCGAGATGCTGTATAGTGATCACGGAACGAACTATTGCGATCAGGTCGCCAAAAACGTTGTACCGCTTAGCGTTATCATACGGTAGAAAATGTTTTGTGGACACGGCTTACGGAGTACAATTTACCGACGACGTACCGGAAACATTACCGATAAGACGAGGAGGATTACCGTTCGACATCGTGAACAACAGGGCGCAGGCTCTCTTTTCTGGCGAGTTTCTAAACGAAGCGCTACCTACGTTGCGATCATACGCCGATTCGTTCGGATTGAGGTACAACGAACGACGCGAACTGTTTGAAATCCAAAACGAAGATCTGCTGCGAAAATGGTGCGAATATGTAGGAGCGAAACCGGACGAATTTTGGTTGTTGAATAGCTATCTGTTGCATTTACATTCGGAAGGTGACCGTCATCCGATCAGACGACTTTCCACACGGTACTTGACAAAGGTACCACAACGCGATCACTCAACGGTTGTGGATATTCCGCTGTGGGTTGGAAATGTAAAAAGGGCTGCTGTCTTTAAAGACACAAGCACGAAACTCATGATACCGTCTATCGATCAGGGTGTAACGCAATATTACCGCGAATTGTGCAATACCAATCGTCGTCCGGTGAGAATGAATGTTTCGTTAATATATGTTATACGTTTTCTACGCAGAACCAAAAAACCTGCAGTGTTCTTTAGATCGGTTGAACTAGGATGGTAATGTGATCGACTGTTTTCCGATCATTCGTAACCACGATGTCGAACAAGAACGAGGTCGATATGTCATCGTCGTCGACGTCTGCGAAGTTGGTAATGGAAATCGATAGAATACGAGATTCGATTAAACGAAAACATCGCGCTATTACGCAAGGAATAACAGAATCGGAACAAGTTATTGAAAAGCAATTTAAGCCTATTGTCGAACCGCTCCGAGAACTTAATCAATCGTTTAAACAAAAGTACGATGTTAAAAAAGAACAAGAAGAGAATGCAAAGGAGGAGGTGGAAGAGACACCGACAGTTATGAGAAGACTCTTTAAAACACCGACGTCGGAAAAACAGTTCGTGAAACCTGTAGACCCGTCGACACCGAAAACGATGGGGTTTCGTGCAAAACATTTCTTGGATCTTACCGTAACGGATAAAGGTAAAAACATAAACAACGTCTACGGAGTTAAAAACATTGACGATCAATGGATGATCGGAACAAAACCACTCCAGTTCAAAGGAAATAAAATAGTTATCGACAACAAGACGTATAGCGGCTCCAAAGGTTTATATCAATTGATTTTTTTGAACGAGCCTATAGATTATACAACCAAAGATTTAAATAACTATAAGAAAATATTAGAAACTACTGAGGCGCATAAAAGTCAAAATACCGGTCGCTTAATTTCCAGTCGATCGTTAAAGTACAAGAATATTATCAAAAGACTGTTTCCTCGTACGGATCTTTCGTCGGAAAGCGGTCATGACGACGAAAGTCCAATAACCGGATCGGGTCTGTTGATGAGAGCGAAGAAAACAGTTAGACCGGATAAATTTACTGGGACGATCCGAATGAACTGTGCGATAGACTGCGACTTTTATTGGCTTCGAAACGTGCGGGTCATACCGGTCATAATAACGAAATAGTTTCAATCGTAGAAGAACTGCAAGAAGGCGGATACATAAAGAAAGGTAGTACAGGGAATCTTTTATTTTAAACAGTCTGTAGATGAGTATCGACAAGTTCGGACGTTCTCGCGTTGGGAGTGCAACCGCCCAACCACCACCAACTCGGATTGTCGAAACGTTTGACAAAACCGCCGATGGAGATTTCGATATCAAAAAAGACGTTTGTGCAACGTCGGACCGCCTGTTGAAGATGATGATGGTGCAACAATCGGTCACGTTAAGAAAATGTTCGTAAAGCAAAGCGAGTTGAATAATAAATACTTACCGACGGTTTCACCGATGGACAACAACGCACTCTCCTTTTCAAAGAGGCGATTGTGCGGTATCGCCGATCCAATTGTAAAAACAGACGCTGTAACTGTCGACTATTTACGGAAAAACCTTTTCGGTACAAATGAGACAATTAACGCGAGAGGGTGCGTTATCGCAAATGGTGGTGCACCAATTAATAGCACGGATCTCACTACAAAGTCATACGTAGACAAAGTGACAAATGGGATTTTAACGATTAAAAACGGTGTTGTGGATATCCAAAATAAGCGAATATGTAGAGTCGGTGATCCTGTCGAAAAGACGGACGTCGTTACTGTCAACTATTTACGAAAAAAACTTTTCGATGAAAAGCAAATAATTGACGCTAGAAAATCTGTTATCACTAACGTTGGCATGCCTAAGAATAGCACCGATCTCGCTACAAAGTCCTACGTGGACAATATGCAATTACATATACAAAAATTACTTATTAAGACTAAGAGTTATACCGATGACACACTATTTAATTTTTACAAATTTGTATTAAACATTAACGACAGCGCTAACAGAAACTTAAATCAAATATCGCTTATGCGTATATTAACCGCTGACAATCATCACCAAAGCGATTCTGCAAACACAGATCTAAATAGTAAAGATACAAAGGAGAATGAGGATGCGACAAAAAATATGGTGCGTCCTCCAATCGCTGATAAGACAATGAAGAATGATGATGTGAATAAAAATATGATACGTCTCCCGGTCTCGGAGGACGAGGATGTGACAAAAAATATGGTGCGTCCTCCGATCACTGATAAGACATTGAAGAATGAGGATGTGAATAAAAATATGATACGTCCCCCGGTCTCGGATGATGTGAATAAAAATATGGTACGATTGCCGAACATGGATCCAATGTAAGATGGTAGAATGTCGTAAACAAGTTCATTGTCTATCCGACATGGCAAGAGTGAGGAGGTCAAAATGTTCTCCCGTTCAAAAAGGTAAGGTGAGAAGATCTAAACGAATAGCCAGTCTTAAACGAGGCGGTGGACTGTTAACAACTATAACAGCAGGAGGTGCAGGAGCGTTAGGATCCTATATCGGTGATAAAGCATTAAAAGGTGTCAAAAAGGTGGTGGGTACGGTCGTAAACAAAGGGGTTGATTTATTACCGATAGTTACATATTCTGGGATATCAGTACTGCGGACCGGGAACGAATTTAAAAAAACGATTAAAGAGAGGCGATCCCGGTGTAAACAAGTTGGACGCCGCTTGTAAAGAGCACGATATCGCATACGCAACGTACAGCGATAACGAAAGAAGGGCGGCAGTAGATCGTAAATTAGCCGATAGCGCTTGGGAAAGAGTTAAAGCTAAGGACTCGAGTATCGCGGAAAAGGCTACGGCATTGGCGGTTACAAACGCGATGAAGTTAAAAGCAAAGTTCGGCGGTGGAAGAGTACGAAGACGAAGAAGACGATCAAAAAGGAATAATATAAAACGCCTTGTCGAAATGATGAAACGAAAAGCGGGCACTGCAGGGCGGGGATTATACCTTAAGCCCTACCCTTTGACCGGATCGGGGATGGGCGGTAAAAAAAACGTCGTCGCCGTCGTCGTCGTTTCCAATAAAGGGAATACCAGTGCGACCGCTATCGAACATAGAACTAATGTGGTACGCGAGAAGACTAAATATAACCGATTTTCGAGGGGTCTTCATGTTGGACGCATTACCTACACAACCGAAGATTAACGAAACTGCGATAGTTAATCTTGACCGCAGTACTGGTCATGGAACACACTGGGTATGTTATAGAAAACGTGGACGGACGGTGGACTATTTTGATAGTTTCGGTAATCTGCGTCCACCTAACGAATTGATGCGTTATTTTCCACTCGATTCGATTATAAATTTCAATTATAACGCCAGACAGAGTATAAACACGGTTATCTGCGGTCATTTATGTCTTGAATTTCTCAGTCGTGATTCGTCAGCCTACAGGTAAACATGTTTTGCATAAGTGGAACTACGTCGTTCTTACACGCTACATTCTTTCCGCCATTGGATTTGTCTGATGGCGATTGGGAATTGGCGTTGATAAACTTAACCACATACAACTCGATTCCAAATGTCGAAGAGGGAATCAACAACACATTTATTGTTGTACCAAAGAAACCTCAAAAACCGATTAAGCTGACACTAGCGACCGGATCGTACGAAGTGGATGATATCGCCAAACGCTTGAGCAATGAACTCAAAGACAAAAGCAAAATAGATTTACTTATGCGTCCGAATAACAACACGTTAAAATGCGAACTTAAATGCAGCGCTGCCATCGATTTGACATCAACGGATAGTTTAGCACCGTTGTTGGGGTTCGAGAAAACTAATCTGACGGCGAATATATGGCACGAGTCATCGAAGCCAGTTGCCATTAACAACGTGAACACCGTACGGGTCGAAAGCAACCTTATACGAGGCTTCTACACGAACGGATCAGAGGGACACGTGTTGCACGAATTCACGCTAAGCGTACCGCCTGGTTTCAAAATAATCGAATCGCCGAGGAATATAATCTATCTACCGGTGAATACGAAGAGCTTAGACGATATAGCTATAAAGTTTACCGATCAAGACGGAAAACCGATTAATTTTCGCGGTGAAACCGTTACGGTGAGATTGCATTTACAAAGGAAAACGAAGTAAAAAAGAAAGCCAATAGATGGGGTTAATATACAACAGCGTTGGTACTAGTAGCGAAACGACGCGCATACCGATCAGTCGACGTGCAAACACCAAAGCGTTAACATCGCGTAACGTGTTGTTTCTTCGAAAACTTGGTTTTACAGTTTTGGTGAACCGTAATGGCAGGAGCGAATATATTGGACGTCGGTGAAAGTGTTTCGTTCGATAACACGATCACACAGTACGAATATCATACCCATCTACCGTACGCTTCGTCGACTTACAACAACAACGATGAAATCCGGATTCCGATACACCAACAAGATGTGTACACTTTACCGCATAAAAGCTATTTGATGGTCGAAGGTGCGTTAACTACTAAAGCAGGCGATAAAAAGGCAACGGAATCGTGGTTAACAAACAACGCGATACCGTTTCTGTTCGAAGAGATACGATACGAGATAAACGGTACGGAAATGTGTCGCGTACAAAAGCTAGGAATAACGACAACGATAAAGAATATTCTTTCGTTGCGTAAAAGCGAAGAAAATATTTTGGAAAATTTCGGGTGGAAGTTCAAAGCGTCGGATAAGTTCGATTTGGAAGAAAACACGGGAAGATTTTGCTTCTACGTACCGCTGCGTATGCTTATGGGTTTCGCCGAAGACTACAGACACATAATATTGAACGTCAAACAAGAATTGGTTTTGCTTAGATCTTCCAACGACGTGAACGCATTAGTGTCTTCAAAAGAGGCGCCTGATTCGAAGTTGAAAGTGACTAAGATAGCGTGGAAAATTCCGTATGTTCACGTTGCCGATACGATGCGATTGCATTTGTTGAAGGTAGTAGAACGAGATAGACCGTTAGCGATTACTTTTCGTACATGGCAGATCCACGAATATCCGGCTCTACCACAAACAAACATACATTCATGGACGGTAAAAACATGTGCGCAAACGGAGAGACCGAGATACGTGATATTCGGTTTACAGACCGACAGAAAGGATAAAGCTACAAAATCATTGACGCACTTCGATATGTGCGAGTTGGTAAACGTTCGTCTGTATTTGAATTCGCAGTACTATCCGTACGACAATCTACAGGGAGATGTGAATATGATGTATGAAATGTTCGCCAGCTTTCGGTCCGGTTATTATAACAAACCGCAGGACGAATGTCCCGCTTACAGTTTGGCGGATTTCAAGACCAGTGTACCGTTAATAGTTATCGACTGTTCCCGTCAGAACGAATCGCTTAAAAAAGGAACAGTAGATGTACGTATCGATTTCGATACTAAAAACAATATACCGGCCAACACGACTGCCTACTGTCTCATTATACATGATAGCATCGTCACGTACACTCCGTTCAGTGGAATAGTGAAAAAACGTATGTAATGCCGGTGGTATTTAAGATGGATCAATTAGGTGGTGGACGGGGAGAGGAAGGTAAAAAGCAAATATTAGCTACGTAGCGACGGTTTACAAAATGGTTGATAACATTTAGTATATTTAAAACGGGTATTGCAGTTGGAATAATCGTAACACTGTTACTGGGCGACTATTCGCATGAATCTTGTACAACGATCAAACCGATACGGTGTAGAGTGACTTTTTCTACACAATCACCGGTTAACATACCGTTAGTATGGTGTAATTCATCGTCTGTGGAGGTGTTGTCCATTTTTTACAACGCTACCGTATCACCAACATCATCTTCAAACAGCCTGTCTGCTGACGTAGTTAGCAACATCACTACATCGTTACCTTCAGCGAAGACAACAGTATTACCAAAGGTAAACATCGACAAAACCGCATTGAAGAGGAAAAACATAGTGAATGTAACGGCATCATTACCTTCAGCGAGGACAACAGTGTTACCAAAGGTAAACGCTACCAAAATCTCATTACCTAACATAACGTTACATGCACATGGTGATGATGACTATGATGGTCCTCTAAACGAGGAAGAAGAAGATTTGGAGGGGGTAACCCCCACCACTTCTACTTTGAAAGTATAAAAAGGCTTAATCCGATTGCACGCATACAAATCAGTAGTTGTTGAGCATCCGTCATGGAAGGAAGTGGTGTTTATTCGCCAGACGACGTTCAATCGTTTCTATTCATGAACGATTCTTTGCATAACATCGATCACCATCCTGAAGTTACGAAACCGACTGAGAAGGAGGTTAAATCGAAACCAACGAAGATCCGCAAAAGGAGAAATCCGCGTAAAAAATCTTATGATAAACCTTCTTCAGTTGAACACACGATCACAAAGACCAAGACCAATAAGAAGCAGAAGAAGAAGGACAAAAAGAAGGCGGGTAAGGGGAACGAAGGGATATCCCCCACCAACATTGTGATTTCATAGACATCGTCGGTGGTTACATATCGCCATCCTCATACACGGATGAGCGATCGTCATGGAAGGAGTTATCGAGTATCACGGCTTTCTCGGCAAACGAGGTGAGTTTATAGTTAAAGAACTTGCTGTTGTCGGTGATGGAAACTATATGATTCTTCACTTTCGATCACCGTACCCAAAGTCTGAGTTGACATCTAAATACAAACGGATGGCCGGATGGTTGGAGAGGAATTTTCACAAAATCGATTGGAATTACGGCGAAGTCGTATACAACGACGATATCATGAAGGCTTTATGTTCGCAGTTTGCCACAATACACACCAAAGGGCTGGAGAAAGTGGAATTTTTGCGACGGTTTCATAACGATGTTCGTCAGATACCGGACGGCGCACCGAAATCGAATTTAAATTATATCGTAAATTGTCCGTACCACACGCACAAGGAGAGTGGAAAATGTGCGTTACAAACCGGTTTTTTCTACATGGAGTGGTTGAAGATGTGTAAAAAGCCGTTAGATCTGGTGAGGGAAGCCGATCGATTGCGATCGTTTGCGAACACAAACGCGGAAAAAAAAGAGGAATTGGCAAAAAACGGTTATTACTATTCCTTCAACGAATTGTGTGTAAAATGTTGTTGGTGTAACGAAAGGATGGATGTGCATCACCACTCAACTCGTCAAAACTGCATCAAGGAAAACGTACCGCTTTCGTTTGAACATGTTGTTCCACGTCGAGTACCGCTGTAGAGCAGAGTCTGCTGCAAGATATTGATGAATCAACATCTTTGGTTAGAGATCTCAATTATAGTTATTGCCTTCCATCTTGGTTTTATGCCAGGAATATTATTTATGCTTGCACTGAATCACTTGCAAACATTTACAAAAAAAAAAAAAAATATAAAAAAATAAATAAATAAAAAATATAAAAAAAAGAGTCGAGTGTTTTACAGTAGGCCTATTGGGGAGAGATTTCACTCATGTAAAAAAAATCTCAACGCGCCACGGTTGCTACCTCGTGGGTGGTGTGGAAACGTAACCGTTTTTTTAAAATTTAAAATAACAAGCGGGAAATAACAGGAAGTACAGGGTCCATAGCACTGATAAGGTATATATATATTTGTCGCTCTGCTCACTACAACATTCATTTCACAACACAGCTGCACATCAGACGAATATGGGTGAGAGAACATCGACATCATTCGAACTTGCTAAAGCAAGAGTGGTTACCAGTATTAGAAACTTGGTGCGTAGCATCCCAAGTGTGAAGGGTGCAGATGTACCCTTTTTAGAATCGCTTAGTGAGGCATTAAGAAATGTGAAATGTGCAGTAGAACGAGGTGTTATACGGGATGAAGATATGACCAGTACACTGCGATGTAAAATATGTCTGATTGCACGTGTAGGAGCAACGATACTACCGTGCGGTCACACATACTGCATAGATTGTGTACGGTATTTAATACAACACAACCTTCCATGTGGGATGTGTAGACAAGCGGTGACTGGCTATATAAAAATCTATTTCAACTAGTCACCTCTCCGTTTTTCCCAAACTGTCCTTTTCAGGACAACAACACATTACACAAACAACACAAAATTACACGCGTAGACAAAACAAAAACACTTTAAACCCCCATACAATAAATTGTAACTAATTATTGTTTTTTAATTTAAAAAAAAACGATATTTATTTACATTTATTGAATGTAGTGGTTCCAAGGCCCGTGACACGATATGATATTGGATTTATCCACTATCAATTGTGTTACAAACGGTGAGGAGAGTGTTTTATAGTAAACCTTTTTTTTCCCCTTAAAAAACCTTCCGATGTGTAATTCCATCCGCAGTTTAGCGATGGACGTTGACATAGCCGCATCGGTGTGGACGATTAGATTTTTTCCGAATCGCCGCGTAAGAACGTTGCGTCATCTTATGAAACTTACAATTGCTGCGTTTCCTCACGCAACAAGTATTACTGCAGACATACACCGTTTCAATACGGTTAGAGTGGTTTTCAATTACGACGCCACTTACGCTGAACTTCACGACGGTTTGCAAGAATATTTAGACAGTTTAAAAATAGATACTGTAGACGGCTTGTGTAGACATTATATTCACTATAGTGACGACCCGATATAGCAGCGATGAAAACGTTTAGCGATTCGGTAAACGAATTGAGGTTTATTGCATCGTATATTTGCAAATATTGTTTTATGATGCTTACCACCCACTACGATGTTAATGATGAAATACATGCTTTCGATTGTAAGAAATTCGACTATTGCGGTCGTGGTCTACCAGAATACTTATGTTCGTGCGAATTGATTATTGAAAACGTGAAAAGAATGCACGCTATGGTACGTGCAAATAAATTCGAAGTGTTATGGGAAAGTCCGTTCGCCTGTACAGTTATCGATCGTAACGAACTCTATCGGTTGTTTTGCAAAATTTTCGTGGAAAGAGGGTGTAAGAAGGTAAATCACACTTGCAATTGCCATTCGAGTGTGAGCACTGTGAATGTTAAGATGGATACCGTAGCATTTATTAACATTTTCAACGATGAATATTGTTTTCTAAAGAAGATACCGTTCAGGAGGATGACCGATCTTGATATCGGTGTGAGCTACGTACTGTTGGAAATGAGAAAAATATTTACTCAATACGGCGAACTCCGTATTTGTGTAATATTGTTCGACAGCGAATCGGATGAACCGGACAGCTTTCAAACCTTATTACCAAAGACGTATACAAACAGATTTACCGACGATGAATTGAACGTTGTAAAAAATCATTCGATGAAATTAACTTATTATGGAAAGAAAAAACTCGCCAACGGTGACGTTGACGAATTCAACGAGGATATAAAAATAAGTTTGTAAAATTTTGCACGAGTGTTTGTAGGCCTATTGGGGAGAGATCACTCGCATAAAAAAATCTCAACGCGCTGCAGTTGCTACCTCTTGAGTGGTGTGGAAACGCAACTCGAACAAATGTATTTTTTTTGTGGTGGTGGTAAAGGTTTGTTTATTTGTGATTACTGTTTTATAAGGAAAATATAATTTTTAATTGGCACGATCGAATACAAGTTCTAGATAAGCAATTTCAAACTTGTTCGTATGCGGTTAATTGGAAAGAAAAAAAAATTATTTTTAATTATTTGTCGCGTTTATAAGAAAAAAAAATTATTGACAACCGGATGTGGGTAGTAGATAAGAAATTAAAATAGATACAATTCGTGGAATTATTTATCGTGACGATAACAATAAAAAAAATATTTATAGCGTTGATAAGAAATAATTGGCTCAATCGGATGTGGATAGTAGATAAGAACTAAAATAAATACGATTCTTGGAATTATTTATCGTGACGATAAGAATAATTTATGGCTTTGATAAAAAAAATAATTGGCTCAATTCGTGGAATTAATTATCGTGACGATAACAATAAAAAATTATTTATAGCGTTGATAAGAAATAATTGGCTCGACCGGATGTGATTAGTAGATAAGAACTTAAAAATAAAAAATAATTTATGGCTTTGATAAGAAAAAATAATTGGCTCAACCAGATGTTGTTAAGCAATTAAAATAAATATTAATTGTCGATTCTTGGAATACCGATTGCGGATGTTGATAAGCAGATGTGTGGGTATAAATAGCCATCTGTAATCGCCCTAGTCTCATTCTAAAGCTAACTCTTGGACAAACAACATCATCATGACTGACGGCAACAGAAAAGATTTTATTCATCAATTGAATAAGCGACTTGTTGCTACCAACTTCGAAACAAAAAGCGTTGGTGATCTCACTATCGGTAAACCTTATGAAATTGTATGGTTAAGGAAAATCGCTACACGTTATGGGAAGAGCGTAGTATCTCGTTTACGAGATGGTGAAGAAGAACAATCATTTAACGTTTATTTACCAAGACGTTTTACCGAAACGCTTAATGAGGATGAATTAGAAAAAATGGTATCTATGAAATTAAAACTCGTATATAAAGGACTAATTGGTAAAGCTTTCGATGTAGCATTCGAATAATGATTAAAAGGTAGCTATTTAAACTGTCCTTTTCAGGACAACAACACATTAAACAAACAACACAAAATTACACATACATACACAAAACAAAAAACACTTTAAACCCCCATTCAATAAAAACTGTAATTAACTATTGTTTTTAAAAAAATGTTTTCTTTTATAGTAAACAAGATAGAAAACGATATTTAGTTACGTTTATTGAATGCAGTGGTTCCAAGGCCCGCGACACGATCTGGTAATAGATTTATCTACTATCGGATTATGTTGCAAATGGTGAGGAGTGTTTAACAATAAATTGAAAATGTATCATAGAAAAATTGTAGCTTCAAATCATACAAAATGCACTTGTCAGGATATCACCATACCTATAAGATGAATTTTTTTCGAATTGTGGAGGGGAGGTTGTGACATTCTGGTTCGTTGATAGCAGGGTGTGGTAGTTGTGGTGGTAGGGAGGAGCTTATAAATACAGTGTAACTGAGTGAAGCAGTTTATTCGTTGAGAAACGTTCGAGTTGTAAACATGATTCAGTTTAGTGAAGAAGATGTACGCGTGCGCGTCGGTGACCAACAACTGACGACTATGTGTTTTAAATTAAAACACAGTTACGTATATATTGTCGATTTATCTGAACATGATTTTGATAAAAACGGTGATAACTTGGCCATAAGAGTGGTTTTCAATGATGATGATTTCGGATATGGACGAAAATATTATTGCGAATTTGAATGCGGTGAACAAGCTATCGCACTTATTCACAGCAAAGAAGTACTGTTTTCTGGATTCTACGGTGACGACGGTAATGTAAAGGCGTTCAAATTAAATCGTTCGTCGAACGTGAATTTGAATGCGTCCGTGTTAAAAAATCTCAATACGTCGCATCGAAAAAATAACGTACTCGCTGTAAACGTGTATGCTGCAAACTAAAGAAGAAGAGTAACAGCTAATGTAGCGACGGACGGAGGACTTTTCTTCAGAGGTCGTGATGAGGTAGATTGTTCTGCCGATGGTTGTGACGATGATACCCAACCGCTGTTGGTGGCGTACGACACAAATGAAAATTCAGAATTCGATTACGTTAAAACCAATCGATATATGAAAGGACGTCACATCGCTTCTCTTTATTTTATTTTATACAAGAATACGAAACGCAAAGAAGAAGATAAAGAAAACGGTCAACGAATTTTTTAATTTCTACGATGTTTAAATAAGTCCTTTAAAGGACTACAACACATTACACAATCAACACAAAATTACACACATAGACAAAACAAAAAACACTTTAAACCCCCATACAATAAATCGTAACTAACTATTGTTTTAAAACGATATTTATTTACGTTTACTGTATGCAATGGTTCCAAGGCCCGTGACATGATATGATATTGGATTTATCCACTATCAATTGTGTTACAAATGGTGAGGAGTGTTTTAACAAATTTTTTAAGTATTTTCAAAATAGGAGAACGTGGTGCGATAGACATATGCTTGCAATATTACGTTTATGTATGCGATAAAAAAATCTCTACGCACCGCGGTTGCTACCTCTGGGGTGGTGTGGAAATGCAACAACACTTTAAACCCCCATACAGTAATGTAAAACTATTTTTTAGAAATAAAATTTAGTCGATCGGCATTACTGGATGAAGGTTCCAAGGCCTGCGGTGTAATCCGACGTCAGATTCACCATCTGTTGTCGAATTACACTTGTGAATGGTGAGGAGAGTGTTCCAACACATAAATTCATTTCATAACTTTTTTTTCCTTTTACAGATCCAGACACAACCGGATTTAACCGGTTACAACAACTCAAGTCACTTTTTTATTAGTGACCCGATAATAATAAAAAAAAATTTCTTTATCGCATCCGCTCTTATTAGAGACGACGTTCGAGTTCGCACTTACGCACTAACGGCTAGTGCGCATGCGCCGATTCGAATTCCAACGCTGCGATTGGTCAATCGGACAACTTTAGACCACGTCGGTCCCACAATTCTTCAGTCGAGCGCCGCATCTCGCACGGTAAACACCTCTGCGTCACTCCGCTGACGCACGCACGCAAACACACGCGCAGCAGACACCATCGCCACCGCCTCCCGGTGCACGATCCACGACGAGAACCTCTCTCCGTCGCGGTAACCCCTCCCGACGCCATCGCCTGGACGACCAGGATCATCCTCGAGGTACGTCTAATTTTTTTTTATTCACTTGTGTGTATATATATGTGTATGTGTGTGCGCGTGTGTTTGTATGTGTACAGACTGATGTGACGTTAAAATTCACAGCTTACGTAGAACATTTTTCACTCATTACATCAGGGAGTCACCGCAGCCGATTGGTTTAAGGCGTCAGTCGGTCGCGTCCCGTCATGACCGGGTTCGAATCCTCTAGCCGACAGAATTTTTTTTCACTTTAAATATTATTCATTTAATTCAAACCAACCGCCACACAACAGTGATACCAACCTTTGAAATATTACTTCAATATATAACAATGCCAACACAAATTAAATCAAGTTGGCAACACTGACGGGCTACGGTCGCCAATGACGTCACAATCCAAGATGGCCGACCACCACCATCTTGAATTAATGACGTCAGTAGTGACGTTTCCAAGATGGCGGCCGCCCGCCATCTTGGATGACGTCACAAAAGGCGACCGTACACCCATTTCCGTACTACTAACAGTCACGCATCTTTTTAATATAGCTTACAGGAAGTGTAAGGATGGGAGTTATTGATACATGTTTCTTTCATTGTGGTAGGGAATCATCATTATGTGGGCCGCTGTTGAAATTTCATACATCATGGAGGCGTTCATCAGTAGTGGAAGCTCCATCATCACAGCGTTTCAAACACTATTTTAAGAAACAAGTAGCACCATCCCGAAAGGTCATACTGCATGCTGTTCACAACTTTCATGAGACTACAAATACGAACAAAAAACGGTCCCCTAGGGAGACTGTTCGTCACATAGTGAAGTAAACATTGAACATGTGTCAAATGCCACGAACCAGTCAAAAGAAGTCATCTCAGCAATTTTCGTCAAGTGCATGTTCCATGTACATGTGTGGCGAATCCTTAAAAAGGTTATACAACTGTATCCATACCAGGTACAGGTATGTAAATTGTTCGAGCAAGATAAGTTTCAACGAACCACATTCTGTGATTGGCTAATCAGCAAAGGTAATGACTTTGTGCAACACCTTATCACATCCGACGAAGCTCATTTCCATCTCAGTGGTTTTGTCAGTAAACAAAACTATTGATTCTGGGCTAGACAAACTCCGCAACTGTTGCATGAAATGCCATTGCACAGTGCCAAGGTTACTGTGTGGTTTGCAGCAAGTCATGTCTGTTGATAGGTCCCTATTTTTTGAAAATAAACATATTGACACAGTCACAGTCACCGCTGAGCGATACAACACAATGTTAGACGAACATTTTTCGTCAAATGAGAAATGAGACAGCTTGGCCTAAGGGACATGTGTATGCAGCAGGATGGCACCACCAGTCATACTGCATTAGTGTTAATGACAACCCTTCGACACTTACTGGGATGCCTCACCTCCAGATACGATGATATTGACTGGCCATCCAGATCCCCCGATCTAACTCCACCGGACCATTTCCTGTGGGGTTATCTAAAGTAGAAGGTGTACACCACAAAGCCCACTACCATCAATGAACTGAAGAACAGCATCTGAAGGGAGATAGCAGCCATCCCTGCACCAAAAATGTTCTCGCCAAGGTGGTGCCCATCTAAGGAATGTAATCTTCAAACACTGAATACAGTGCAAAACTCCCATCCATTGGCAATGTGTTCCACATAGCTGGTAATAAATGTTGTGTTCAACACACTCCACAAATGCATTTTAAATGCGTTTCATCAATATGTCCTACCAGTATATATGACTAATTATTTTCATTACGAGAAATAAAAAAGTTTGAGTAACTTTTAAAAATATTTAAATAATATAAATGGAATGTCTCTTATAGACAAACCTTTGCAAAGGAACTAAACCCTACTCATTAAAAAATAATAAAACATAATACCTAATAATACATTTAATAAAAATCAAATAATTTCTTTTACTTAACAGATTTAATAATGGCCCTTAGCAATATAGTGGCAGTAGTAAGTTCTGTATAGGCAGGCCTAAATATGAATTTTATACGTTTTTTTTTTAACTAGCTTACATTAATTTTGATGTAAAATATTTGTTAATATTACATGTTATCATAAAGCTAATTTTTTTGACTGTTATTTAAAAATAGCTATATGAATATATTATCATGTTTGGAAGAATTGAGAAAGTTACAACAAAAATAAATAAAAGTAAGTAGAGACACAAAAATCTGTTTTATATTTCAATGAAACTGAAAAGTTAACAAGAAAATATAAAAAGTGGAGATGTAAATTTTATAGGTCATATTTCTTTTCTCTAAATTTCTAAATATTTGAGTACAAAAATAAATTTATCATATATAATAGAAAAAGAGTTCTGTGGTGAATCAACACCTCTTGTACCAAAGTTTTTTTCTTTAGTGGGATTCTTTGTTAAAGTGTTAGTTTTTATTGTTATTATTATTACTACTAGATATAAGTAAATTCTTACTGCTGTCTGGTTAATAACCTGAAATATATTCAGAAATACCAAATTTATAATTTGAGTCATTCTCATCTTCATTAACATCAGCAAAATCTAAATTATAATTTCAATGTCATTAAATTCATGATAAGTGCATCACTTTTATTTTTGTAACAATTCATCATACATTTTATGTATAAAAAAAAACAATTTTGCAAGTGAAAAGAGAACTCTGTACATGAAATTGAGGTTAGTTTTTTACTATCAGTAACATACACAGAAATGCAGATAAAAATACAGATACATAGAAGTGAATTCAATTAACTAAAAATAACTATTATATATGAGATTTTTGATGAGTTTAAAACTTCCAGAAATAGAGATATAGATTTTTCAAAAGTTACATTTTAAATGCCATCAAATCTATTAAAAAATCAATAGTTGCTGCTTTAAGAATTAATAGTTATGTAGGCTGAAGTAAGGAATAAAACAATGATAGCTGTACTCAAAATATCAAGGCAGTATTTCAAGTTGATAAACATACATATATATATATATTGTGTGTGTGTGTGTATGTATGTATATATATATTTTTTTTTGTTATGGTCTGTTTGGACTGCGTTGAACTTTTTGCACAACAGATGTCTTCCGTCTGTTTTCGTCTTGTTTAACTTGTTTTTGTTAATCAGTCCACTGCCTCCCAGTTTTAGTCTTATCTGTAAGTTTCGGGAAAATGTGTTTATTAATTGTATCTCTAAACTCAGTTCTGTTACACTCATCGCCTTCATTCAGTTGTAGTTCGCTAAGGTCCTTCTTAACTTTGACTACCCAATCCGTAGTCGCTTTCATATTTCTTAAAAAACTAAAGACGCGCTTCGTTAACCTATTATCCGACATCCTGAGTATATGACCGTAGAACTTGACCCTTCATTTTCTCATCGTCGACGTCAACGGTTTGTTGTTCCCTTTATAAAGTTCTTCGTTACTTCTTAGTTTGTAAGATCCGTCTTCTAGTTTTCTTGGTCTCAATATTTTCCTCAAGATTCTTCTTTCATGTATTTCCATTTCCTTCAGTTCATTCTTTTTCCTGAGTATCAAACATTCTGATGCGTAGAGTGCCTCTGGTTTGAGCACGGTAGTGTAGTGTCTTATTTTTGATCCGTATGATATACTTTTTTTGTTGTAGATATTCTTTGTTATCCGGTATGCTCTTTCTAATTTCCTGGTCCTTTCCGTGTTAGCTGCCTCATCGAGTCCATTAGCTTGAATAATTTCTCCAAGATATTTGAAACGATCGACTCTCCTGATATTCCCTCCTTTTGTTTTTATTTCTTTCTCCTTGTGATGTCAGTATTCCGTCTTCTCGTAAGATATTTGTAGTCCTGTCCTTATGGCTATTACCTCTAGTAACTCTATCGATTCTCTAGCCTCTTCAACATTTTTTGTAATTATTGCTATATCATCTGCAAAGGCCAAACAATCCACTTTTATTTGGTTTTTACCAGCTCCTAGTCGTATTTCTTTTAATCTGTTTTCCTCTTTCTTCTTTCACCATTCCCTTATTATTTTCTCGAGGATTAGATTAAACAATATTGGTGACAGCCCATCTCCCTGTCTCAATCCTGTTTTAACTTCAAAGGGCTCTGATATTTCTCCCATAAATTTTATTTTGGATGCGTATTTGTCAACGTTTGTCCTATTAATGTTTGTGTCTTCATGTCTACTCCGAATTCCTTGAGCGTTTCCATCATTGACTGTCTGTCTATCAAATCGTATGCCTTCTTGAAATCTGCAAATGTTACTATGGTGTTAATACCTCTCAATGCTCTAGTCTTAATATATTTCTTAAATTGAAGATTTGTTCCACGCACGATCTTCCTCTTCTGAACCCTCCTTGATATTCTCCTATTTTATTGTCGACTTGTTCTTTGAGTCGAGAAAGTAATGCCTTCGAAAATATTTTATAAGCTACAGGAAACAGGGAAATTCCTCTGTAGTTGTTTGTGTTGGATCTATCACCTTTCTTATGCAGTGGGTGTATCAGCGCCGTCTTCCATTCATCTGGTAGTATACTATCTGGTATATATACATATATGCAGTGTATATATATATATACATATATACGCACACACATAAGGTAGGACAAAAAAAAAAACAGGAACTTTTGAAATGCATAATGGCAGCCATGGACAGTTGACAGTACTGCTTTCTGCAAAGGCAACCTTGTCATCATGGAGCAGTGGAACGGTCAACAGTGTGCTTTTGCCATAAAAATGTTTTACAGAACCGATAGTTTGGAAGGTGCACAGAGGGAATTCAAAAGTTCCTGTTTTTTGGGTAACTGGTATATACACATAGATATTTTTTTTATAAATGAAAGATTTTATCTAATGTATTGTAAACACAATCAATTGTAAAAAAAATCACCTATGAGTGCACCAAAGAGCAAGCACCGTTTAAACTTATTATTACAAAACGTTTTTGTTATTAATAATAAATAAAACAAAATAAAAAGTTTATTACTGCTTATTCTTTTTAAAATTTCACATTAGCACTTTTGCATTGCACACTCCATCAAATGTATTACAAAAATAACATATTATTCCTTCTTAGTCAGATTGTTAAATGGTAATTTGAAGTAAAATCTATCACCAATAATAAATTTACTGCTATCTATCGGATGAATTTATAATTATATGAATTATGCTATTTTTTTAATCCAATCATCATATTCAAATTTCACTTGCTCATTACAATATTAAATCATTATTTTTTATTATAGTAATTTTCAAGAGACTATATTTTTAATATATCATTACTTACTTCTAATACTTTTTATGTCCTGTAAAATTGAAAATGTATGTTGTATTTTATGTGAAAAGCATAGTTTTTTTTTAATTATATCTAAATACTTCAAAGTGTTTCTTAAATCTTTTTTTAAATGTTCTTTTTGTCATAACTATATAGAATTTATTACAATCCTTAATATCACAATTACACCTGATTTATCATAAATGTTTTTATTATCCGATTCATTATTATAAATTAATTGACCTTTTTAATTTGCTGATCTCTGTGGTGGAGTAGTAGCATCTCGGCCTTTCATCTGTTGGTCCCGGGTTTGAATCCAGTCAGGCATAGCATTTTTCATGCGGTACAAAATTCCATTTCCAAAGCCCATCCACAAGCTTCAAGCTTATGTGGCGATATAATCAAGTAAGCAAAAAAAACCTTGTTATTAGTTTTAGGAGGTATTTTATATAACAACTGGTGAGATGTTTTTGAAGAAATGAAATTCATTATTATTATTATTATATGTTATAGGTACGACATGTTTATTATCTGTTGCAGAATGGCTTTGATGGTATGACGCCTTAGAAGCTTGATGTAGACCTGTAAAGGCTATTTGGGGTTTTTGGAGTGGTGGCCCTGAATAGAAACGTTTGTGTGTTGATGATGTAGCCCTGAGAAGGGCTGTTGAGTCTGATAGCTGGTCTCTTGTGAAGTCAGTTCGGCCTGATGGGTGGCATTTGGGGAGTTGTGGCTTGCCCATTGGAATCTGACTTTCCCTCAGCAGCAGTTGGGTCCCCACTACAGTGTCTGATATAGTGGTGGCACCTCAGAGCCCCACAGTATCAGCTATCTTCTGCCAGCGTGGCCAAGATGGTTCTCCCTGGACAGTGTTCGCCTGGTTCCGTCTTCACTGCTACACTTTCTGGCACTAGTGGGCTTCATACTGGGCCAGCCAAGCCTGCTGCTTCAGTGGAGATGCTAGTGTCTGCCGCGAGACCCCACATTGAGCCGATCAAGGGAATTCTTTCTTCTTGTTCTCGGTTTGCTCCTAGAGGTGGCCTGCAAGAGAGTCACTCTTGCTTTATAAACCATATTATTGTACGTGGCAATTTTTTGATAGAATGGATGGGTGGAGAGATTATATTTATAGTTTTTATTGGTAAAATTGGTTTCCTGTATAATTCTAATTTTTCTTTAATATTTATGTGAAGAAAATTTATAAGTTATTATTTTCAATTTCTACAGTATGTAATATTTTTATGGAAATCATTAAATTTATCAAGAATTATTATGTATTTATTAAATACTACGAAAATATAATCACTTATGTATCTAATCAAAATCTTATTTGTGAATATGTCTAATATTAAATATAATAATTTCTTCCATAATTTGTAAAAATATTTCTGATAAAATATTATTAAAGGAATCCCATCGGTAAACCTTCTTCTTGTAAGTAAAATTCATTATTAAATGTACAATAATTATGGTATAGGTTTAAAAAATAATAGAATTTATATAATTATAAATTCATTCAATAAATAGCAATGTTACAATTAACAGTGATAAATTTTCCTTCAAATTAAAATTTAACAATCTGACTAAGGAGGAGTAACATCCTTCTTTTTTAACATTTATAATATATCTGACAAAGTGGTGCACATTGCAAAAGTGTTCATGTGAATTTTTAAAAAAATATATGCAGAAATAGATATTTTTATTTTATTTATTACTGATAATAATTATTATAAACTGCTTGGGTGTTAAACTACAAATTCATAAAAAAATACTTTTGTTTTGAAAAGCCTTAATAAAATACTAAGCTTGTAATATACTCCCATCTGAAGTATATTATTTTTTGGGACTTCATTAAAAAGTGAAAATGAGTTTAAAATATAAAAATGCACTGTCAGAGCATTGTTTGATGCCCGTAGTTAAGAAAATTAAATTTTAACTTTTTCTTGTGTTAAAATCTTTAAATGTGTAGTCTTTGCTAAAGAGGAGAGTCACAGATTCTTAAAAATAATAATATCCACTCTTATCAAACCAGACAACACAACTGTTTCTGTGTACTCAACACAATACTTCGGCTTACAAGGAAGTGTCTTATTATGCTTCCATTCCCCTTTTTAAGTAATTACTAAACCATTTAAAAGATCTTCCTACCAACTTATTTAACAGGCTTCAAAAGCAGTTTTTTTCTAAAGCCTGAAACAATTCCCTTGTGTTTTCGTCAAAGTTCGAGTGTATTAATATCATACGCAATAAACATTTTGATTAGACACTTTGTATCAAATTGACTGTCATGTAATTCAATGTTCTGATGCTGTGCAGCATTAATATACATGGTACCATTCATTTGAGTGCTGGTCCTCTTTGTACTGGACTGTGATCCAGTTTCTTCATCCTTGGATTAACATTGAACACTGGAAGCAATATTATATGTGACTTTCCAAATGCATTACTTTTTGGGTTATGTTTGTTCTGTACGTATGCTGCTTAAAGTTTGCATTGTACTGCTTATTGTAATTAAAATTCTGAGGAAATTCAGCATAGGTTATCGAAAAGTAGTGACAGTGAATTAAGTATTTTTGATACTATTAATGATTCTGATGATCCAGATTTTAATGTGGTAGAGCTGGATCCCAAAGATGTTAAAACTGAAGATCAAATTTTAAATGAAAATCTACCTGACATGCTGGTATTCGAAGAAAATGTTGAAATTGAAGAAGCCATTTTAAATGGACATCAACCTTCTAACACTTCTATGCTTAGAAATCCTGTCAATGAGCCTGTACAAGTTGATGAGATAAATGTACATAGATTAAATAATTTGGGGATCAGTAAATGATGATATATATAAATTTGAATTACAGCCTACAAAAAACCCAACCATTAATTTTGACATATTAAATATTTATAATCTAGCAATAACACTCTTTTTAACAGTTGTTCGTTCAATTTTTGTATCTCCTAAATTACTAGATTTAATTGTGGAAGAGACAAATTGCGGTTTGCTGGTTTATGCGAAAGTGCATTTTGTATCAGCCATATTACAAGAAAACAACTAACTGAATTTTCTTTTTGCAAACTGGACTGAAACTAATAAAAATGAAATATTAAACTTCTTAGGTAATATTATTTGGATGGGTTTTGAAGTTAAACCTAAACTGTGGAGTTACTGGGCTAAAAATATATTATATGCAAATGGTGTCTCAAAAATGATAGCAAGAAACAAATTTGAGGCTCTTTTAAGTATACTGTTGCACACATTTCACAATGAAAATATGAATGATTTTCATATTTTTAAAATAATGCCTGCCATTAATATACTAAAAGAAACTTTCAGAAACCTTTGAATGCAGTAGAAATTATTTGTATAGATGAAAGTATGATCCCCTTTAGGGGACTAACTTCCATTCATCAGTTTATGCCTAATTAAAACAAATATGGTGTCAAATTATTTAATTTATGTTTAAAAGATGGCTATACTTGATCATTAAAAGTACATGCTAGAAAGAAAAAAACAAAAAATCTGGACAATCTTTTGCAACTTGCAACTAGCCTCGTTATGGAATGAGCTGATCCTTTTACTTGGTTAAAGAGGCAAACCTTGTACTGCGATAATTACTACATCAGTATCGGTTTAGCACATAAACTTAACAAGAAGCAAATGCATCTAGTTGGAATTCTTAAGCTTAAAGAAAATTTACATCTCCAAAAGCAGGGGCATCAAAGCTATGAAGAGGAGAAACTGTAACCAAGAAAAGTAATATAAAAGTTATAGTAGCAAAATGGAGAGACAAGAGAGATGTGATGTTTCTCAATTTCCTTCTTTCTTTTTTGTTTAGCCTCCAGAACCAATGTAATGTATTATTTCAGAGGATGATATATATATGAATGTAAATGAAGTGTAGTCTTGTATAGTCCCAGGTCCACCATTCCTGAGATGTGTGGTTAATTGAAAACCCAACCACCAAAAACCACCGGTATCCATAATCCAGTATTCAAATCTGTATGATGTTTCTCACTACTAAATCTGCACCAGAAATGATTCAGTACAAACCATAAAAGCCCAGTACATAAACTATCGACAATAGTTGATTAGAATGGAGGAGCCAAGACTTTCATACATGTGTCAGATCAGATAGCATTCTATTCCAGTGCCCTTAAAATTAGTATTGTTCAGTTCCAAGAGATATCAACAGAAAAACTTATCTCCAACAACACAGATACTACTAATCCCAAGGATGTATAATAATTCAATTATTAGTAATCAAATTGAGCATGAACTGGTTGAACTGCCAAAGTGAGGAATGACTTTTGCTATGCTTATTTTGCAAAAGAATATGATCGAAAGTTTACTTTATAGAAAAAATCTTAAGTGGAGTTTGATTGTCCAGCTTGTAGTGAGAAATTTGTGTACGATACGCTTTTCCAAAATTTATAAATCAACTAAGAAATTAAATTAAAAAGTCAATGACAATTTACATGATCAAAAAAAGTAATGTTAACGGAGTTGTAGTTTCTTTTTTTTTGTCTTTGGCAAGCTTTTTTTTATTATGTTTTTTCTTTTTGATTATTACTTTATTGTGGTGTTTTGATATTGGTTTATAAAAGAGTTTGTAAAATAAATGTTGTGAAGAAGTGTCAGCCTCATTTTTTTCAATGGTGCCATTATCTGGAGCAAAGAAAATAAGCTGAACTGATACGAAAATATATTAGGCCATTAATTACATAAGAAACTCCTTGTTATTCATAAATATTACAATATAAAAATGATTATATTTTTTCACAGCCAGTGTGTATATATTTTATGCATGCTTCAACGCTTACCAAATAATTGGAAATGTAAAATTCAAGTATTTGTTGAATTATTTCAACATAATAAAAGCTATTTAAAAGAAAAAAAAGGTTTCTGCCGACAGATAATGTTATCAATTTTAGCATGGTTTCTAGGGAAACAATCTCATAGGACAATTTGATTTACATGGGCTGAATGAAATCTTCAGAGTGTATCAAATTGATAGACGTGGAGGTTAAACAGTTAAAATTCATAAAAAATTATTTTACACAAACAATATTATTCTGTTGATAAAGTTTTTAATAACACTAATTAAAAACCCCTGAATTTCTGCATCCTATTCAACAAGTATATAAATTATTTGCTTAAAAATTTTCGTAAAACCTGAATTATGAATTATTATAATTATTTAAAAAAAATTATTTTCATGTATTTCAAGTGTTTATATTTTAAATAATTAATATGGACTTTAATCACATCTAATTTTTAAATAATTAATTATGCATTCTGAAATGCTGCTATGGTAAGGATTTTTCCCTGGGTTTCCTCTGATATATATCTAGGCAAATGCTGCAGCAGTTTATTTTTTTATCTATGAATATACCTACCCATTCATTATACCTTTATAATGTATTACTAAATACTGATCAGATTAAAAGATTTATTTAATCCATAAATTTATCATCAGTAATAAATTCTAAAAAAAATTCAAGTACAAAATTACCGTCATTGAATATAAAAGTCAATTTCTGTCAAAATCAATTCTGATCAAGACCTTTTTTATAAACTGCTATCTCTGTATTAAGCTTGCTATGTTGATGTATTCATAGATGATCTTTTATAATAACTATATAAAATATTTCCTAAGTTATTGGAAAACTAAATTAAATCTAAAGTCAGGTAATTTTAATGTTATGGCCATTCATCTGGAGGCTCTGGATTCAATTCCTGATAAGGCACAGCATTTTTCACAAAATACAAAGTTAATCAGCATTCTTCAGCAGCTGTTATAGGGTGTCAATCCATTGCAGTAAAGGTAAATAAATAATTCTCCATGTTTTCATATTTTGTAAGTTTATGGTTAATGTCTCTATTAACAAAGATTTATAGTACCAAAGTGAGACTCCTTGAATTAGCGCAACTGAAAGCATCGCTAAAGGTAAACAGGAGTTTACCTTTAAAGAAAATCACTAAATTGTACATATACTAAATAAAATATGATTTACATACTTTGCTCCTACTCACAAACTCCCTTCTTTTATAATTAATAATTTTTTTTTAGTTCTTACTTAAGTGAAGGTAATAAAACCAATGGTGACTGTTGAACCAGTACCAAGCTTGTGCCAGGAATTGAATCCAGGACTTTCAGATTTTCAGTCGGTTGCTGTACTGACCGAGTTACTAAAGTGACATTATGTTTCTTTTTTTTCTTAATGTTATGATTTCTTTTCTGTTTTTTATTGTTATTTTTATTATTATTTCTTTTTGGTAGACATCTATGATACTGCCTTCGTCTGACGAATTGTTCGTGACATTTGGAACAATTTAAAAGTTTATCCTCAGAATGAATATGTATATGTCTATTGAAATTACCTAACTGACTGAACTCTTTATCACACTTGGGGCATTTGAAGGGCGGAGTTTTCTTTACATGTGTACGACAATGAAATCTTAAACGATCCATACTTACAAAACCTCTATAACATTCACTGCACTTAAAAGGTTTATTGTTTGAATGAGACCAGGAATGACTCCTTAAATTATCAATGGTCATAAATAACTTGTTGCATTCTTGACATTTATACATTTTTTTGTCTGAATGTCTCTTTTCTACATGTTTTACTAAATATATCAGTTCGCTAAATTTGACGTTACATGCCTTACACATGTAGTAATCAATTTCTTTAATGTAATGTTCATCATTTACATGAGTTTCGATATGTAATGTAAACTGACGTAAGCAAATAAAAACTTCATCACAAATTGTACAAACATGTACATCATGCGCTTTCATATGTTCGATATAATCAGGCTCAGAAATAAACCATTTACTGCATTGTTTACAAAAAACCTGATCCGTTAAATTATTTTCTTCAAGTCCATTTTGTAAATAATTTACAGGTGTTGAAGCGACAGTCTGACCATCATTGCAAAGCAGTGATTTTAATATTCCAGAATCATTTTTTGGTAATATCTGGAAAAAACACATTTTTAATAAAAATGTAGATGTAAATGAACTATACGTTTAAATATAAACACAATTAATAATTCTACCATACAATTATAGACTTAAATTTCAATAACAAATATTACATTTTAAAATGTAATACAATTAACATGTTCAAGGGAATGTGTAAATCGCTTTACTTAATTTAATCAGTTTTGTAAAGAAATTGGGTTATACAAAATTTATATTTAACTTTCTTTTCCACTATAAATACTAATAACTTACTAATGTTACAAATTTAGGAAGAGTGTGTTGCACAGTTTTGATACTGGAATAAAATTTACAACTATCAGTTTTTTAAAATGCTAATATATTATATGACATTAAACATTAAATAGTCTTTACTATAACGATATAAAATAAAATTTATGAAAAATTATAATTACTTTTTTTATTTGAAAAAATTATCAGAGCGATAAGAAGTTTCAGCAATCACAAACATCTTTGTTAGAAAATCTAGTTGGTTATCAGAGAAAAATTTTTTATGTAATTAAGTTTTTTTATATAAACACATACTTTGAGAAATTTGATAATAAATATTAAAAAAAAATAATAGAACATAATATTTTTAAACTAAATTTTTCAGTATATGATAAGAATTATATTCTGTAAATATTCTGAATTTTAATTGAAAAAAAAAAATGCAGTGACTAAATATACTTGCTTAAAAAAACACTTCAAAAGATGATATCACAGAGGCTGTTATCAAAACAAGTACAATTCCACACATTTAGAAAGTGAGTTGTTTTTATTTTATGTTTTTAAACAAACTAAAATTTTCAGCTTTTAAAATTGATATTAATTTATCATTACTTTTAGGAAACTATCTTAATCTGATTTCTTGTTGAAGGTAATTAGAATTTTTTTAAGTTATAAAATCAATATTCCAACTATATTATTATAAAAAGTGAATACAATTTTAGAATGTTTAAATACAAAAAGTACTCAGATATTGAATATATTGCAGATGTATAACATTTCAATATTTCTTATATTATCCCACATCTACAATGCTAAGATCGGCATTATGTTTAACAGAAGGTGTAAATCATGCTTCCAGTGACTGAGTTTTAATTTTTTCAAATTACCTAGTCATATTAAGTTCATTTTTTTTTGGAGAAGCAGAAAACATGGCTGTCTTCATTGTAGGCAATGATGACAACCATGTCTCTTAATATATATAAAAAAAAACAAAAAGAATAGCTAAACAAAAAAAAAATAATAATTTTACCACCAAATAACACAAAAAATAATCTCAAACAGTAAAACAGGAATACCACAGATAAGGTTTTAAAAACAAAACGTGTGTAGATTTAGAGGCCCACAACTGATACAAACTATAAGGACTACTAAATTATATAAATAACCCAAAGCAAGAGGGAATGTAAGGAGTTCCTTCTCATGCAATAATAATAACAAAATTACTGTTGACAGCAAAACAATAAAATTATTATAAATATAAAAACTAAAAGTATATATATATATATATATATATATATAACATTTATAGATTATTATAAGAAAACCTGAAATTCAGGTAAAATCTTTCACTAGTCATAACTTGAAAAAAAGTGTTTCCAGACCTATGTTTATATCAACTTTTTTCATTATTTTCACCAGTAGAAAATGTCCTGAAAATTTCTCTGTTTGACACCTTTGTGTGTGTGTGTGTGTATATATATATATATATATAACTTAATTTTACTGAAATTAATGTTTTTAAGGTTCATATTATTTCTCTGTACTGTTAAATTATATTAATATAAACCACCTAGTACAGAATATTGAGTTAAGACATATCTTACCTTAATTTTACCATGAAAGTACTTTTGTAGAATCCCGCATCCTCAGCCATGATTGAAATATTTAATTCAACTGCATATTAAAAATTAAGAATACTAAATAATGAAAATTGTATATTAATTTATTATTAAGATGTTAATAATATTGTATTACAAAATTAATAATACAATTTATTTATTAGTAATATTATACAGAGTCTGGCAGAAATAACTCTCCAATTTGAAATGTAAATAAAATAGACATTACAACAAGATTATACAAAATTAAATACATTCTGAATGAACATTTTTTACCATTTGTTTTCACATACCTTTTATTAATTTTTAAAAATTATGTTGTTCTATACAGGTCTTTAACTTGTCTCTGAAATTCCGCATTACTTTTCATGTCATTTCCATTGGTATTGCAGTGATTTGTTGATGGCTAGCAGTTTTTAAATGATTGACGGTTCTGGGCTTCTGTTTAAAGATTTCAGCCTTCAGATGTCCCCAGAAAAAATAATCACATGCTGCAAGATCATTACCATGTTGGCCATGGGATGTCTTCTCATTGTGAAATAAGACATCCAGGAAACATTTCACTGAAGAAATTCATTGGTCGTCTTGCTGTGTGAGCAGTGGCTCATCTTGTTGAAACCATAAATTTTAGGCTTGATTTCAGAGTTCATTAAGTCTTGGTAGTAACAAGTTGTGTAACATTTTTACATAACTTTCAGAAGTTACTGTAACCGATTGCCTATCGTCCTCGAAAAAGTATGGGCCTATTATTCCAAATTCAGCAACTATGCACCAAACTGTAACACCCTCAGAGTGTAAAGTATGTTCATGAAGTTATAGGGGGATTATTTTCTGCCCGGTATTGAAAGTTTTGTTTGTAACATAACCTGATAAATGAAAATGGGCTTTGTCACTTGACAGCATAATTGAGTTCACTGGAACATTTTTCAGAATAACCTGGCAAGGCTATTCTGAAAGCCTATTCTGAACATGATTGGATTAGCAATACAGCTAATCCAATCATGTTCATTTAACTGCTGCATGACCATCATTTTGTAAGGATGAAACTGTAAGTGGGTTTGAAAAATTCTCCTTACAGTCAGATCAGAAATTTATTACGCAGTAGCATGTTTAAGAGCTGAACAACATGAAGATTGTGTTACTGCTTGTCTTAGTGCTTCAATATTTTCAGGTGTTTGAACTCTTAGTTGGCAGTTTCTACTTCAAAGCTGGACCAGTAGCTTTAAAATTGGATACCAATAACTGAATTGTCTTCTTATTGGGTACTGCGGCATGTCGACCTAACTGAAAGTGTGAACGAAATAATCGCTGCGTGTTGATAACACAATTACCATTTTAAAAATACGTTTCAATAACCAAAGTGCAATGCTCACCATTCCATGTCATGGATGTAACTGAGATGGTAAGACATTCACAACAAAATTGTGACCATACCGTGTACTATTAGCACTCCACCAGCAGTGGTGGGAAATTGGGGAGATATTTCTGCTGGATCCTGTATAAATAAAATTGTATTTATCCATAATGATAGCAGCACTCATATAATAAATTAATATGCAATTTTCATTAGTTTAGTATTTTCAATATGCAGTTTAATTAAAAGTTTTGAGACTGAGGGTGTGGGATCCTGCAAAAGTACTTTCATGATAAAATTAATTAAGGTAAAATATGTCTTATCTCAATATTCTGTATATACTAGGTGGTTTAAATTAACAGAAATTAAAATACAGAGTTCTTTTGCAGTTAGGTTGTAAACAGGTGGAAACTAACCTCAGTGTTTTGTACTGTTGCAAATTCAGAGCAGAATAAACTATACTTTTCTTTCTCTAAAAGCTCATTCTCTGACTTAATAATAATAATCTGTAAAAAAAACAAGTTAATGAATGAATTTATAAAAAGAAATTTGTAGAGGCATATAATTAGTTAAATATAATTAAAAAAATAAATAAAGCCAATTCAATGAAATGCTGAAACTGACTAACATTATCTAATTTCTGATTCATAGACATTTTTCACAAAACAATTTTGCAGCATTATTAAATTAAAAAATTTATTTTAATTTTCTTTAATTCATTTGATCAATAAACTTAATAAATAAGTATAATATAACAAACCAAATTTACTTTGATATCAATGCGGAAAAGCTTCATTATTAAATATAGGAAACCAGTACCTCCTAATAGTCTTTTTAAATTTTAAAATATGAAGATTAAATAGTCATCCACTCTCTTAAATTTTGCTGATAGGAGAAATTTTAATTTTTTTAAAGATTTGTGCTATTTTTATCCTTCTTCATAAATATTTATCTACACAATCCATAAAAGACATGATAGGCAGTCTAAGTTGCAAGCTTCGTTTAGATGTTCTTAAGTTAAGTTTAATTTTATTTGAGATTTGTTAAAACCAAGAACAGTTGTTTATACAATGAATTCCTTAAGTCATGTGAACCAAAAGAGATATTATGACTAAATTTAAATGACAGAAAATTGAGCTAAGACATATTTTTGCTTAATTTTATCATGAAAGTACTTTTGTGGGATCCTGCATTCTCAGTCTCAAAATTTTTAATTAAAAATTTACAATCTACAGGTGCAAATTTTTTGTGACAGACTCTTTGGGAGGCAGATATTTTGCTAAGCCTGTATTAGACATACACAAATTGCACAGATCGTGTGACTCATTGTCTCTCTGTCTGTCAGTAGTTTTGCATCAGTACTAAAAGGATGCTGTTTTTACAAGCCTGGCATATTTTATTGTGAAATATTATTTTTTATATAAATGTTAGAATGTTTTAATGGTTAATAGTTCTGAAAGTTAAGTATCAAAGAATTGAGTATTTTTCATTTAGTGTCTAGATTTTATGGAGATTTATAAACTTAGTGGTCATGCACTGGTGTTCCATAATGACAATTTGAATAACATTCATTGGTCACTTTTTGTTCTCCAGAAAGTCGCTCAAAACTTTCTTAATAGATTGTAGTTCAGTCATTTAGAACCCTACAGAAGCCTCAAGCTTACTCTGTGTTGAATTCAGGTAGTGTAAGAACTTGAAGAATCTGGCTTTTACAGACAGCTTCAACTTGGAGGAGAGATATTTTTCAATTGTGGGATTTGAGAGAATGAATGATTCAACTAGTGTACATGTGATATATAATGTTTTCTTAAATGGTATTTTGAGTTGACATTACAACTTCTCCCAAAGTTAAGCACAAATTGCATATTAAACCTAAAATTAATTAAAGGTCTGCATCAAGTATTTAAAAAACAATAAAAAAAATTTAAATGGAGCGTTAAAAGTAGGTACAGCTTTACGATTGGTTTATTTTTCTTCAGATGAAAACAATTTTAAAGCTGTGTGGTCTATAGTAAATAATGTCTGTTAGGCCTTTAAAAAGAATAATTTTTTTTTGGTTGTTTGTGGGCGAAAAACGCTTGGGCGTTATCATCGCTCGGTAGTTATTATTAAAAGGGTAATATAACTCCAAAATAATAAGCTATACAAGGTGTAAACGTTAAGCTTGAGCTATAACAGACTGCTTCAAAGATTTATCACAAATGATATAAACAAATTAATCATTCAATCAACCGAAACTACATGGATTTGTACTTACCCAAGTTGTTTAGTGCTTCCTGCAAAAGTTCATACTGTGCGTGAGGCAACTGAATTTTTAAAAAACAAAGAGGTTGGTATTTTTCTAATGACTATAATTAAGATAAATGCAGTTGTGCTTTATTTGATAAAGATTATAATTTATTTCTTTGACTGAAACTTTACCTGATGTTTTAATAGACATCAAAATAATTTCCATTCACAAAAAATAATCTAAGTAAAAGATAGATAATTAACCTCCCATTTCCTTATTACCCGAATTCAAAATTCTGAAAGGGTAAATTGTCACCATCTTTGTGAATTTTTGGGAAAATATTGTGAATTTGTACCAGGATGTGTTTTTACACTGGAATAAAATTTTGTACAGACGACATAAACAGTACGCATATAAAATGTGTACTGTACAACCAATAAGTTCTATGTACAAGCAAATAAATTCAATACATACATACATACAATTCAATTCTAAAAAAATTCTCATCTCAAAAAACAACAGTCATCTTTACCTTTTATTTCAGCTGCTAAAATAAAATATTATTTCTAACACACTAAAATATATATTAAAAAGTTCATGAAACTTACATCTTCAACTTTAATACGTTTTATATCTAATGCTTCATTGTTGTTCACCAGATCAATGTCAACTGGGTTTTTTAATTCTTTACAATTAATAAATGATTCCTAAAAATATAGTAAGTTTCATTTAATAAATTTTCTTTTAACAAAAAAACAAAATTAAAAATACATTAAATATAATTAAAATAAAGTGATCTAGAGAATGTTCTGTTAGTATGGTAATAACCTGACCTAAAACAATTCTCATGTCAATGAGCATTACAATTTTTTTCAAATAAAGGGGCCCTAACATGATAATTATATCCGACTTACCCATTCTCAGTGCAACTGAGCTACATAATACAAACATCGTAATCACTCAAACAATTTATAACTATTATTGTGCTTTAAAAAAAAGCATATTAATAGTTTTAATTAGAGTAGTATTTCATTATTTTGGTTATTTTTTTCTGAATTTTGTCTAATAGTTATCAGATAAATCTTTCATAAGCTGTTCTGAAATAAAATGTCATTTTTTAATAATTTTTACTTACAAATTGCTTTTTATTTATTGTTGTTATAACATTATTATCTTTTTTATGTTATGAAATATATTTTCTTTATTATAAAGAATAATTTTTTATTTTATTACATATTACATTGAGATACAAAGCAGCAGATCATTCAAAGCTACTTGGAAACTTTTATTATTTGTATACTTAATATTAACAGTGTTAATGACAAAACATTTTATAAAATAATTTTTCCTGATGAATCACAAAGTTATAATAACATTAACTCTGTTAATCCAATTTTCAAAAATTAAAAAATGAATTTTATTTTAATTTCATACTACCATCAACAACAGTTCCTTACCAGAGTTCAACACTTAGTTACAGTATCATATTTTACTAAACCTGTGCTTATACTAGATAACTGAAAAGGAGGTAGAAAGACAACTTTCATATGTCAGTTTTAATTCTACCACCACACCATTAAAATAATGGCTAATGGATATAAAAATGAAGGTAATTAGTGAAGTGCATTAGATGCATCTAAACATAAATTCATAAAACTGCCTATCCCCTCCCAATTCAGGTATCTAATACTTCAATTAATGGCAATATTTTTTAATATGATGGATGTGATACTGACCATTTTTTGTTGTGCAACACAATAATAATTGATATTGCTGTCACAACAATTGTAGTAACTAATTTTAGAATTATAATCAAAATTCATATTTTTTTTTTTTGAAGAAAAAGTATAACCTACATTTTAAACCTGTCAACTTACAGCCAAATGTTTAGTAACTACTTAAAAAAAATTACTGAAAATTCTTAAATACTGCCTTCTTTACATGCAAGAAATTAATCAATTTTTTCATTCAACTGCCACTTTCTCGAACATAATAGAACAGATGCATAAAAAAGTATAATCCATTATAGATACTGTCATTTATAATGGATTAAAAAACCTTCTGATACAAGATCACACGCCACTCTACCTGCTCACTTTTCATAACCTTATTCTAATAATAACTGGTGCAAAGGAAATTTTGGGTTTATATTATATATGGTCTTGGGTCCTTGATCAGTAAGAAGGGAAGATGTGATTTATACATTTAATACTAACAGTTTAGTCCTATGATGAAGGAATAAATTTTATTTCTATAACCTTTAGCACCTTGCTGTACTCTGTCCAACATATTAATTAACTGTAATAAACATGACATTGATATGTAGCATTTGAGTAGAAATTATCAATATATTACGATGAAATTATTGGATATAAAAATAATAAAATAAACCTATAAAAAATTAATTTAAACAAGAATAACCTGTTTTACTGCTGATTTGTCAACATCAAATTCCAAGGGATCCTTTTCTGCATCATCATTGTCGTTATCAGCATAATCAAAATTAAAGAAAACTTCCTGAAAATAACCAATAAATTAAAATCATCATACTTTTTTTTTACAGATACATTTTAGATTGACTTAACCATCTTATTTCCCAAAAAGTATATGATGCCATCTTATTCAGCATCCATAAATTTAAAGAATTCCTGGAATTGGCGATGATTCAATCCCTTGGTTTTAATGAAATTTACAGTCTTGATGACAATCTGCATGACATTATCCATCTTTAAAGCTTTTGCATACAAACATTCTTTGTGTACTACCCAGAGATATTTCATCAAATGCAAGAATTTGGAAGGCAATTGTATCATATTCTATTAATTTTACAAGGCCATCTCTTCTACCTATCATTGCCAGGGCACTACAATAGCTATACAAGATATGTTCACGAGGACAAAGAAAATTGCTTTAACATATTTTTCAGTGCTTCATACAAATTTATTGATTTAATTGTCTTTTAATGACACTAAAGAAGATATTCTTCAGTGATCAGTGATATTGTATTAGTTATCAATACCTTTTAATAAAAATTGCTAGTTTAACTGTATTAATAGCATCAGTACTTTCACCTATCACCAAAACAAACAAAAAATTTAAATAGCAGCTCTACTTTGCAAATTTTTTTCGATACATTTTCCTATTTCTTCAATTGCTCTGGCTACAGTCTGGTGAGACAAACTGATTTTAGAGAGATCTTTTTTTTATCAAGGCAAATTAAATTATACCTGCCACACTTTTAACACATTCCTTAATAAACTCACAATCCGCATACAGTTGATTTTTTTATCAGGTTTGAAATCTTGAGTTGCATATTTAAAAAAAAAAACTTTATTGAAAAAAAACTATTTTGTTTTTCTCATATTCCTTGATAGACACTAAATTCGCAGCATGTTTTTTTGTGTGTAATACCTTTTCAAATTGTAGTTTTTGAAAACTGGCACAAATCTCTTACAAATTAAGCAGATAATCTTAATATTTTCTTCGTTAAAAAAGTAGCCATCTGACTAATTTTCATTAAAAAATCTGTTCTATAATTTCCCTTTTTTTTGGTTCAGTTTTCTTTTCAGACATTGAAAAAACCAAGCTGGAATTAAAAAAGGTACGATCAAAATAACCAAAATTATCCATCATTTACAAAAGTAAGTAGGAAGAAATATTATCTATAATCTATGCATTTTACTCGCCACATACACACAAAATGTCTCCTTCCTTCATGCCAACTCGACAGTTTGCAATTGCCCAATGAAAGCTGTACCAGTAAACCATGGAGAGGTAAGCCATGGAGAGGCATCTATCGAGTGTAAAAGTAGAAAGCAAAAGCACTAGCTCACCATTTACTGATATTATGTCAAGAAGCAACTACTCGCACAGTAAGCAATATTGAATAAATACAATTTCATGAGAATGATTTTGTAAATTTCTGATTGCCAAAGGATGTGTTAAATTCAAAACATTCATCACTTATAAATTAAGAGCATATTAAAATTGTATTTGTATTATTATTAATGTTATTTTATGGTATTAATGGTAAGTTTATGATTTTTTGTTGAGCTGCATTCATTTATAGCTGTCCTGGGCAGCGGATTGGACAAGCCTGATCTAGACCATATATCATAACCCACCGGGTTGGTCTAGTGGTGAACGCGTCTTCCCAAATCAGCTGATTTGGAACGGGAGAGTTCCAACGTTCAAGTCCTAGTAAAGCCAGTTATTTTTACACGGATTTGAATACTAGATCATGGATACCGGTGTTCTTTGATGGTTGGGTTTCAATTAACCACACATCTCAGGAATAGTCGAACTGAGAATGTACAAGACCACACTTCATTTACACTCATACATAACATCCTCATTCATCCTCTGAAGTATTATCTAAACGGTAGTTACCGGAGGCTAAACAGGAAAAGAAAGAAGAAGACCATATATCATAAAATTATTACATATCAAACAAAGGTGTCTTTTTCCATTAGTCAGAATATATATAATTGTCTTTGATTAAAATATAATACAATACAAAACTTAAACAAAAATATCCAAAAATTCAACAACACTTACCCGTTCATCACATGGATCAATTTCATCATATAATTCCATGATAAATCATTTAAGAAATGTTTAAAATCTGACTACTGATACAAATTTACCTGTGAAAAAACATTAATATATTTTAATACATATTTATATAAATGTAATAGTTTATTATACTCATAAGTGTAGTCACAGGGTGTTAAACAAAAGAACAGCGATCCTTAAATATTTTCATCTGTTAAACATAAAATTTAACAAATGCTTTAAATAATTTAATTTTTAATAGAGGAAGGTAGAACTCAAAAGTTTTACATGGCAAGGGAGGGTGTGAGAGAAACATTTTAAAGGGAATTGGAAAACAAAAACTTTGACAAGAAAAAATTTGACCGTGACAGCCCTAACCAAAATGACAACCATTTAATATTTTACACATTAGTTTCAAAAATGGTTTGTCTGCTTTAATCTTTAGATAACTGCTCAATGTGAAACAAAAAAAAAATTACTATATACTCCTACCTCAAAAAAATGATATATTTTTTGTATGAATCTACTACTATGAGTTCACTGCAGGACAATTTTGAAATGAATTATGAAAATATTAAATACCAGCCGCCACTTTGGTTAAAATGTAGTAGCTTAATATTTTTCAGAGCAAAAGTTTTGTTTTTCTATACTCTTTAAAATGATGTGTTATAACCCTATTGTTTCCAATTTACATTTTTGACTTCTCATTTCTTGGGGTCTACGTTATCGCTTGAGGTTTGATGGTCTAATAAAAAATGATTGTTTCAAGGTAGAACCATTTCTTAAATTTCATTTTTCCGATTAAATATTCAAAAGTTATTTAAAGTTTCCCATACTTAAACAGTACTTTAACACAGATATATTTTAATAACACTGACTTATGTTTTATTAATGTGTTTATATTCACAAATAATGTTGAAAAGAGTGGTAAATAAAATCTAAAAAAAAATCTTTATGTTCTCAATTTCTAATTAACACTCATACTTTAAAAGACTAACAAATTTAGTACAGGAACTTCAAATTGTACAAAAAATAAATATATGTTGACAAATTTGTAATGATGCAGTACTAGTTCTAAACAGCAAAACAAATGTGTAAATAGAGTAGTTCAATTCTATATTTGTACTTATTCATTATAGTGATGCCACTTCAAAATTTTGTCTATTTGAAATAAATAAATATATAGCTTAGATCAATTCAAAATTATACTTACTTACACAACACCCATACCCATACCCACACCCACACCCTGAGTATAGGATCCCACTGAATGTAGGATAAATTGAAGAAAAAATGAGAACTGTCAGGCATAATTTTCTATAAGCTACTTTTAATATATAAATCTTCTTTGATCTAACAAAATAATATATTGTGTAGATCATATAAGGAATGGATAAATGTGCTACTTCACATACAAAAAAAAAAAAGAAAATGCCTCCAGCATTTGCTTGAATAGATCAAGGAAACCAAGGTAAAACCTTGATCAGAACAGCACAACAAAACAATTATAAAATGAGAGATTTATGTAATTAAATTCTATATTGCATTTAATTCTATGCATTTAAAACATAAATGCATGAAATAACAATATTAAGCCAAAATTGCAAAGTTAATAAAGATTAAAAATAAATCCCAATTCAGAAGGTGATAATAAAAATTGATATTTCAACAAATATTTATCTCATACTGAATAGAGAAGCAGAAAATTTGGCTCTTTTATTAATTTCTTAATTAGTATTCATAAACAGAATAATACTGTTTCTATAAAAGAAAATCTTTTAATAACATTTTAAAGAAATTAGGGTACTTTCTGATTAAACGTAGGCCACCTTTTTTCAGAAATAAGAATGATGTTTTTAAAAAACATGTACACACAGTATAGGCCTTTAATCATACAAAATTTTCGAAATTTCAAACCACTTTTGTGCTTGAACAGAGTTCCAAAATCTGATGATGTCGCCAAGGACCTCGTTGAATATGTTGCCACTGGCTGCCAATCACCACATGTATTCAGCCAGATACAAATCTAAATAGTGGCAAGCTGTGGCCTTATGTTTTTTGGCGCCAATCTATTAAGAAAAACATTTTCTTCAATATAGATAGCAAACAAACCTCAACCTAACAGTCACAGCGCGCTGTTTTAGGATGGCCTCCGTTTAATCAGAAAGTACCAAAATTGGTGGTAATTATGTTCACACACTTATGCATAATAAATATTTATTATGTTTTTGAATTAGCTTTTTAAACAATAAAGCTATCAAATTTACCAAATACAGAATTTTTGTATCTCGCATCATAATACTTTCAATACTCTTGCAAACATCTTCATAACTGGTTCTGTTGTTCTCAAATGGAATCAGCCAATGCTACTGTGAACAGTTTTTTTTTTTTAGTAGATGGAAACAGATTTATAACTTAGTCAAAAGGTTTGCTGGACTTCATTGCGTCTTTCGTTTAGGATATGGTTGCACATGTTTATATGTTTCATATGTTTACATGTACAATATAATCAATAAAATAGCCTTTCTGATAAAGTTCATAGTTAATGTTGACAGATTTGTGATTAAACATCTACGACCTGGTTGACAAATTCTGATTCAAGCTGATGTCTACTTGGCAAAGATGTCATGACTACATTAAGCATAACAACACTCTAAAACTTACACATGACCAATCAACAAATTTTGCACCACACTTATAGGTACCAAGAAATCCAAACACAGAAAAACATTTCCTATAACAAATTCCTATAATGGATTCTCACTCATCAAGCCTTTCCATAAGTAAATTACAAAAATGTCTGCCGCAAAATTTGCCCTATACATACAAAAAAAATCATCAAAAACTAAAACTAAACATGGATATTAACACTTTACATAAAAAATAGCTCTCGGTTCAGATAAACAAAATAAACATCAACGTAGGCCAAAATTTAACACTGGCACTGTTTGAAATAACAAATCTGTACACTCGTGTTCCAGTAACAGAAACATTTTTTTTCTTAAAAATGTAATCAAAGGCAAAAAAAAATACTAGGGACAATAAATATGAGTATACCAGTAATGATTTTTATTAATAAAGACATTATTTTCAATACTTTCCAATTTCACATTGAAAAAATATTTCAACTTTGTAAATAACTTATAATGAATAAAAAAAGTACTTATAATTTAACAAAAAGGAGAATTACTATAGTGAATCTAACTGACATATTTAATATAAAAAATACAATGAAAGCATCTGAATATGTTTTAATCAATCTATGGAGAAAAAATATGTTTTTTTAAAAAGTTAAATATGATTTACTAGTTTATTAAATTAAATTACTTTACAGTTTTACAGTTTAAAGGGTTTGTATAAGTAAGATAATCTTACTAACAGCCAGAATATAAACAACATGACCTTTGTTGAGGTATTTTAAATGCACTAATATAGATTAAGTTCTGGAAGTATTCAGTGGATCTGATTTTTGATGGTTTGTGGAACCTAGTGGATAAAGAGAATAGTTTCATTCCATATTTGAAAATGAACAGCAGTTCTAGCACACGATATAATTTACATTAAAATGTAACTGGTATAATAGATTTGAATTTAAATAAAGAAAATGCATAACAAGAAGTTATCTACAGCAATTACACTGTAGATAATACATACAAAACAAAAACTTGAAAGAAATTAAAAGAAAACAGTAATTCAAATATTATATGTCTTGTTATATCCTAATTGTTGTTTGAGAGATGCCAAGGATATTTCAACAAAGAAATTCTCAGAAATAGCAGTAATCATAAAAAACACTTTGTTTAAAGCTATTTTAAGTACTGCTCTAAAACCAAAAACTTAGTCACTGATGCCAGAATCCCACTATGACTTAGAGTAGATTATTTTTATTTACTTCATACCCATACAGTAATTAGCCAATGGTATACTGTAACAAATAAAACTTTAATAACTTGCATTACCAAAAATTTATGGAAATTATAATAAAAGCAATAATATTTGTTTAACGAACTCACACTGTTCTTAATAAACAATGTTTGTAGTTTATAGAAATTCTGAATTAAGCTAAACATTATATAATGAAAATGCTCTTACAAAAAAAAAGTGAACTGAAGAAATAAATTGCTCTGTGTAATATGACAGATATATTATATAAAACAGATTACATAGCTTACAGCACAGTAAATATTACTTTATTAAATGGGTAGTGAATTTAATGGCAGAACCAAATGTTCACTAACTTACTACGGGTGGTTAAAGCAAATTAACCAGAACCTAACTGAAGGTTAGGACACATTTAATTTACACAGAAATCATACATATATGTTAAACAAAACGTTAAAAATGAAAAATTTACTACATACTGCTAGCGTTCAATAATGTACTGGTGTAAATAATGTATTGAGATTTTACAATATTGTAATACTTCTTACAATAAGCACGAAAAATATTACTAGTCATTAAAAAATTATCAAAACCAACCTAAAAGGCATATAAGACGAAAACAGTATTAAAATTTATTAATAATTATTTAGGCACAAGGTATTAATCAATCATACAATGTGAGGTTATTTGTGGTTTACTAATAGGGCTTCAGCAAAAATTCAAAATATGCATTAATTAATCACTAAATGCTATTAACTAACTGATAATATACTGTCAATTAATTATCAGTTAGAATCTATAATATATTTAAAAATACAACTCGGTTCGTATTACTATCATAAAAGTAGAAACTATTCAAAAACAAAGAGTTATAAATATAAACGTAAATGGTTGCAATTTAAAACTGACAAAGAATAATGAATAAGAAAATAAAGACCAAAACATCTGACATCGAAAAATAAATATAATTAAGAAAAATATAAACAAGACTCACATTGTTTGTCCGTTCTATCAACAAATTGGAAGTGATCATAACAAAGCTAAGATGAGACTGCTTCAACTGACAAGAGGAGCCAGAAAATATTCCTACGTACATCCTAAAACATCTGTTGCAAGCAGATTTAGTCATTTAGCTTCACCCAACCATTTTACACAAGTACCATATTTCTTTTTTATTTTTCTGTTTAGCCTCCGAACCACTGTAAGGTATTACTATAGAGGATGAATAAAGGTGATATGTATGGATACAAATGAGTGTAATCTTGTACAGTATCAGATCGACGATTCCTGAGATGTGTGGTTAATTGAAACCAAACCACCAAAGAACACAGATATCAACGATCTATTATTCATATCCGTATAAAAGTAAGTGCCTTTACTTGGATTTGAACCTTAGAACTGTCGACTTCGAAATAAGCTGATTTGCGATGACAAGTTCACCATTAGACCAACCCAGTGGGTACCCAAGTACCCTCTGGTCAGTCTCAGCGCACATAGCTACAGAGTAAAGTGTATGTAATATCTGAAGGCGGGTTCGTATTACGCTATAGCATCCCCTCTACTGCTCTTTTTTATATCACTCGGCGACTTCTCCCCACACCAGCAGCAGAAGTAGTTCAATAAACGATTGACTCTCAGATACTGCAGCTACAAATCTAACAGAATGTCAATGGTCTTCATACCAAACTGGAGGGACAGATCTCTGGACTCCAGTTCTAAGTGTGGTGGTGGCGGCGGAGTACTCATTGTCCGAAGTCAATGTTGAATGCTCGAGTTATTAAAACATCTGCTCTTGATGTTGAGTCTATAAATTACTACCAACTCCTCTCCTATTTTAATTTGTGGCACATATATACCTATTGAGTAACCAGCTGATGTATATGACAGTTACTTTGACAGGTGTCTGCCTATCCTAGTTCTGTACTTCTTATCGGCAACTTCAATCTGGCCGAGGTTGATTGGACTGCACCTTTACCTACTCCTAAGCGATAGATCGTGGGTCATTATTGATATGGTTTCTACTTTTGAGTTATCTCAAATGAATAAGTCATATAATGTTACCCTTGACTTAGTATTCAGCTCAAGCTCCCATCTTTGTGCGTTACCGGCTCTGTATCCTGTTCTGCCTGAGGAACCTGCTCACTCTGTGATCTACTGTAATCTTCTGCTCCCTAAACCGCAGCCTAGTGTTCGGCGTGCTGAACCTGATTTTCGTCGTTGTGATATCAACAAGACTTTTAGCACACTGCATTATCAGCTTGGCCCTGTTGTGTTCCGTATACCCAATGTTTTGGAATATTTCAATCATTTAATGGACATTTTGCACAGCACTGTACTTAACTACACTCTTATTAAGAAAACCCCTAAACCTCGATTTCCTTGCTGGTTTTCTGCTGAACTTAGATATTTGGTGATGAGGAAGAATGTCGTCCATAAGAGGTTTAAAAATTCTTTTAATCCCAATGATTACTTTGAATTTTGTTGGCTGCGATCAGTGTACAAGGAGCTGAGCTTTAAGTGTTATGCTGAGTTTATCTCCCATGTTAACAGTACTGTCCCTCTAAATATCAGATCTTTTTGGAGCTTCTAAGTTTTACAGAAACTTACTACCTCGGCAGCAGCTTCGAGTCTTCCTCTGCTGGAATCTGCAATCTTTTTTCCGACCATTTCTCCTCTGTAAACGCTAAAGACGATGCTCCTACTCCTTATTACCTGTTTTAAATTCCTTTAAATCTCTCGAGTGTGTGCTAGAAGAGACTGATGTTGAGTGTAAACTGTCCTCTCTTGATCTAAAAAAGGGTACGGGGCCTGATGAAATACAGCCACTGGTTCTAAAGCGGTGCAGTAAGCTACTTGCACCTCAACTTACAAAAGTTTTTAAAAGAATTTTAGAACTTGAAGTCTTCCAAGACAGACTCAAGACCAGTTATGGAGTTCCTATTCATATATTTTCTGATGTTGCTGATATACGGAACTACCGACACATTGTTATCCAGCCAGCCTTGGGTAAGGTTTTCGAGTCCCTTGTGCTCAATTATATTAGTTTGTGGTGGTATCATGAAGCAAGAGCAACATGGTTTTACTCGTGGTAGATCCATTACTACAAACCTCGTTCTTCACAAACACTATATTCATTCCTCTTTCAGAGAAGATAAGCAGGTTGATAGTGTTTAGATCGATTACTCTAAGGCATTTCACACAGTCAACTATGGGCATCTCCTTGCTAAGTTAAGAGCTTATGGCATCTTGGGCAGTCTTCTTTGGTGGTTTCATTCCTACCTTGCTGACCGGACACTCATTGTTAAATTTCTTGGTGATTCTTCACGATTTTTTGTTGCGACATCCAGAGTTCCACAAGCTCTCACATGGGACCCTTCTTATTTATCATAATTTTGAATGATACTGTGGACTGTATCAATGTTGAGTGCCTGTTGTTTGCTGGCGGCATTAAGAACTACACTTCTATCTCCTCTGTGGATGATTGCCATCGCTCCCGCACTGTCTCTAAAATTGACGAATGGTGTACATTGAATTGTTGTGGATTAATGCGGGCAAGTGTGTTGTGATCACTTTTCGTACAATCTCAAACCCTGAGGGTCATATCGGTGCTATTAATAGCAGGGCTGCTCGAACTGTGGGTCTTCTCATTAGAATGTCCAAGAGGGGTCTGAGTGTGCTGGCGATGAGGATGATTTATGTTGCTCTTGTCAGATCAGTTCCGGAGTTTGGAAGTGTTGTTTGGTCGCCTCATTGGGTTGGACATATCCGACATCACCAGAGGATTTATGACAGATTTTTGCGTGTTGTTGGTTGGGGTTTGACTTTGAATACCGCTCCGTGCCATTGGGTGCCGTAGGGGAGATATTGGGGTTGGAGCCATTTCTGAGAAGGCAACGGTTTCAAGATGTTATGTTTCTCCGTAGAGTTCTGATCGGCGAGGTGGACTGTCCTGAACTGCTTGATATCAGAATGCCATACCTGACTCGTTCATCACTAGAATACATCGAGTGTATTCTATTCGAATAAGTATACCTTAATGCAACTGTCACTATTCTGAACTTACGGCGCTGGTTCATTTATATTTTTAAATAAATTGATTGTTAGTCTTGTTGAAAATTTTTATTTTGTGAATAATTTAATACTATTTATCTTGATTATAATATTGCTACTCAGATATCCTTTAAATTTATATTAGTTTATATCATATTTAAATAGAGTACAAATAATTCGTTGTGTGCTTATTTTTAGAATAATATATTATATTTATAAAGAGTAATGCTACATTTTTTAATGTTTAAATTAGACTTACAATACAATATGAAAAATGTAATACATAAAAACAACTGTTGAACTCGTCAACTGAAAATAAGAAATGTATATACTTTTATGAAGTATGAAGAAGAGACAAACAGTTCAAGTCGTTCGGTGGAATGACGCCGGCGAGAGTTTGTCCGAATGCGGAAACACCGAAGACTTATTTACTCTGACCAACTCGCAAATCGACATTTCAACATTTAAAAAATTTTTTTAAATATAAAAAAAATAATAATTTTGATGAAATAAAGCTACATATCATCCAGAAATAGATGTTCTTAATGAATATACGTTATTTACGATAAATTTGAGATGATCTTTGTAATTTCAGGTTTTTTAATTTGAAATTTTTCAAATCTGTGAAATTTTCTAACCCTGGTTTTTTCCCTAACCCGTTTACGAATCGTGTCGCTAGTCGACACGAAATTTCAAATCGTATATTTGAAATAATAAAATTTAAAAGAAAAATTTAAGAGATTATACTAGTTTTATTAAAAAAGGAATAAATAAAATAGAAATAAATTTGTAAAATTTTAATTCTACAGTTAGAACTATTTGGTGGCGCTGGGGTCGTGATATTTCGAAAAAATTTATTTATGATTCGATTTAGCTTATATTCGGAATAAATATTACATGAAGACATATTTTTGCAAAAAAAAAAAAATGAGAAAGATATTTTCATTCATGAAGATCGAGTGCTTTATTTGATGAGAATTTTGAAGTTTTTTTTCCATAAAAATAAAAAGAAACTTATTAACAGATGTTAGTTATAGAATAGACTTGATGTATCGTCCAATCACCCAATCGCATGATTTTAGATCGAGTATATTCTGCTGTTCTGTTTCAGTTGAATTTTGCTCTTTAACTCTTAGATTACATTTTTTTCAATGCATTTTTTCTTCTGAGGAAGAACGTACAATAGAAAGCATAAGTGTTAAATTTGAATTTATGGAGAAAGTTTTCGTCATGCGGAAACAATTTCCTCTTGTCTTTAAGCTATGCTATCACCGTACATAAATCACAAGGAATGAGTACAAAAAAATGCCTTCGTAGATGCTGGTAATAATAATATTTTTACAGTTGGTCAAGCATACGTCGCTTTTTCAAGAACAACGTCTATTAAGGGATTGCATTTGATCAATTTTGATCCATCCACGATCAAGGCCAGTTCTGAAGCAATACATGAATACGATAGGTTAAAAAGTAAATATAGGCCTGATGTTCTAGTTCTTGAAGAGGGAAAAATAAGTTTAAAAAAATCAAGGATGATATTTGGATTATGCCTAAACATATCAATGAGTGCCAAGAATCGAATGATGCAAATGAATATAAACCACGCAAAAGATAGAAAATTGCACGGATCTAATGGTGATTCAGTTTCGTGTTATGCTAATTTATTTATTCAATTTTTGTTTAATTGTGCATTATTGAAGAATGAGATTCTGAAATTACCAAAAAATCATACATTACATACGTCACTTAAAAATTATATAAACAGAGCAAACGTCGACATGATAGAAATAAGAAAATTTGTACATGAGAATTTCAATATTCAACACAACAAGATGCTGTTGTATTTTTCACATATTTAATTGACAAAGTTGAACCTTTCAAGAACATTATAGAACACATTAACCAATACACGATTATTTGTGCAAATGATAAATGTACGTTTGCTTCAGAGCCAAAAAAATAATAATTTAGTTTTACACATAGCTGTTAAAAGGATAGTTTAAAGAAAAATAATAATTTAAGTCTCCAAGATTTAATTCATAATTTTAGTGAAAAAATTCATGTCGAAGGAAGATGTGCTGAATGTGGAAACACAGATTGAATGGAAATTCATTCTTTCAAATAGAATTATTCGAAAACGACGCAGTGTGTTTACGCAAAATAACTGAAACTAAAGGAATAAAAAGTGTCTAATGATGCTTGCAAACTATTCGGGAAAAATATAAAGTGCAATATTTCATCACGGGCAGTCAATGAAAGAAGAACATTATACTAGCATGATAAAAGTTGGGAAAAATTGGATTGACGCTAATGATTTATTAATTGCAAAAAAAAAGTTGGCCACCAAATTCCAAAAATGTTTTAGTTTTAGAACAAATTTGATTTTTTATTAGATACGTGAATACAATCGACAAAAAGTTATTAGCAAACACACGACAGATACCAGAATTTTTATAAATATAAAAATAAAAAAAGTTTCAATTTAACGAATGAACAGAAAATAAAAAACAGATGATATCAAAACACCCAAAACAATAAAAGTGTTAAGGCTTCGGCGAGAATTTGCCGTCAGTTGAAAATATCAAAAATCAAAATTTATTCATTTATAATTCTTCAAAAAGACATTGTCCTAATTAAAAAAGTGCAGATATGTATGAAAGACGAGATAATAATTGTTATGCCGTAAATTGAAAATATCGAAAATCAAAATTCATCAGTTTATTTAATTATAGTTCTTCAAAAATACATTGTCCAAATCAGAAAAGGATAGATATGTATGAAAGGTGAGATAATAATTGTTATATATTTTTTCTACTTCATTTTCTCAAACACAAAAATATACAACGTTAAATATTTTCTTCCTGCTCTACTAATATTGTAACTAAACGATAGACCTGTTTAACGTAAAACAAATACGAAATCATGGAGAAATAATTGGAGATAAATAATTTTTTTTTACTTGTATATATACTTAATAACACAAATCATATAATAAAAAATTCGTCAAATTTTCTCAAATATGTTGACTGAAAATGCAAAAATTCTTGCCGACCCGATTTCATGCTTTTAAGAACGAATTTGAACGAAATTTCAATATTTTACGCTTAACATTATTTATTGTTCTACGCAAATACATTACGATCTCAACAAAAAGTTAACTTTGTCCGTTACGGCGAAAAAAATTTATATAAAATAATACTCAATTTCTGATTTCAATAATAAGATCACTTAACGATCAGATCAAGTGTTGATCTAAGATCAACATTAGAAAAATGTACGGGACGTAATTACAATTTAAAGTGAATGTTACAGACATTATTATGTGAACTAATTATATTTGTAGTTTTCTGTTGATATATTTATCGTATGTTCATGATGGTTAAAAAGTTACACAATATTAATCATACGTAATTTTAGCTTTAATAAAATGTTTCCTAGATATTTTGAAGATTCAAAGTGACGAAATCATTTCTAATGTCACCTTCACCCTAAGTATCATAACCACCAGTAATGCCTCTAATTGTGATTAATTAGTTTGGAAAAAATTAACTTATTGAATAAAAAATTATTAAAACATATTTCAATTTTGTGAACGAAATTTAAGTTTTTGTTTTGCTATTTTGAAATGACGCAACATTTTTTTTGAATTGCATTAATTTTTGAAACCGAGAGAATTACGAACCGTTAATGTATAAACATAACCGTTAATAATTATAACCGTTAAATTATAAACATAATTCTATTATGAATTGAAGAAATATGTATATAAGATGTCTTTTGTTATACATCATCAGTTATACATCTTTGATCTGCAAAATAAAAAAATTAAAAACACATTAAAATATTACAGATTATTTTTAACTGTAATTAAAATTACGATTATATAAAAGACAAATAAATATTACCTAGATACATTTTTTACAATATAAACAAAATTAAAATATATATAAATGTTAGGTACGAAATTTATTATTCAGTTGCCTTTTTTTTAAAAATAGGACTAAATAGTGTGTATTTCATAATAATAAGAGTCCTTACTACTATGTGCGAGCGCTGGCATGTCGGTATAGAGGTTCAGATAGTACCTGACTCCCCGGCTCGGGTTAAATCTGTAGGAAGCAACTGACTTGGGGAACTCAGGTAGGATGAATGACACTGGGCATATCCAAACGCCTCTTCGCCCGCATCTTGCGACATACTGAATGGTGTCATTTTATTCATGAAAACGTTGTTTTTCACGATTTCTGTGGCAGATAATCCACATAAAAATGTCCATCTATGAGAGCCTTTGGCTTCGCAAGCGAAGCGAAGGAGCGTTGAGTTTGATGATATAATATTTGGTGATAAAGAGGGAAGAAGATTCTAAAATCTCTATCACAGAAGCTGCAGGAGGACCTGTAAGGAGACAAAGAATTTTTACTATGAGATTGTTCGTTGAAATCGTTAACGACCTACAATCATCACCACTACTCAAGGCCAAGAAGATGGGACGTATAAACATTGAGGCTGTATCGCATGGTACGCTAAATACCTTCTAGGGAGTAGTTGAGTGAAGGGATTTGTTGATCACCACTGAAGATGAAATTGTAGAGGAACTCTATGGGCAAGGAATTGTTGCATGTTGTCGACTGAACACACGACGCAAGGGAGAAGTATGAGAAAAATAAAGGCTGGTTTTCATTAACCGATGTTTGCCCATTCATTACTATTGCTTTGTTTTCGATATCAGAAATTCAAACATACAGCGGCATGATGCACTAGGAAACTGATCTGTTGTCCTTGTGGTGACCCATTATATCCGAATGACCCGTGCAGGGATCCGCCAGTTTGTGTCAACTCCCATAGGCATCACTCTACCTGATCGTGAAACTGTACAATTTGAAAGGAGAAATTAGCAATGCAAGAGATAAAGACTATTTAAAACGTCAACTACTTCGAAGCTAGAAAAGTCACCGAATGTTGCGCCTTATGCTCAAGTTGCTGCAGCTCCTGCAGATTCTTTTAAACTAAAAGTCGCAATCTCTGAACTGGCACCAGATCTAGCGAACATGGTGAAACGTATCATCAATGAAAAGTTGAAAAATTGCCCTTTACAGAAACTACTCCAAAACCAACACAGAAAAAAAGGAGAAAGTTGTTCTTCCAGACCTTTTTTTTTTCTTTTCCTGTTTAGCCTCCGGTAACTACCATTTAGATAATACTTCAGAGGATGAATGAGGATGTTATGTATGAGTGTAAATGAAGTGTAGTCTTGTACATTCTCAGTTCGACCATTCCTGAGATATGTGGTTAATTAAAACCCAACCACCAAAGAACACCGGTATCCACGATCTAGTATTCAAAGTTCTTCCAGACCTGAAAATGACCTCTCGACCGGTGAAAATGGAAGGAAAGTAAACTAAATAGCACAAGTCGGTTTAAACATAATGCACCGACGGTAAAAGTTGAAATAGAGAAAATCCCCTTCAGGGAATGAGGAAAGAAGACGACGTGATGATGATTGTTGGAAGAGAGAGTGATGGACAAACATCAATGGAGCCCCAGAATGCTCGGAGGCCTCTAAAAGAAAAAGCAAGATTTTAGCCGCCCCATGCAATGCTCACCGCATCATCTGGCTCACTGGCTCAGTACCTTCTAATGCCGACAGTAAAGTATCCTCCGGTATCTCTTACGAAGATAGATTGGATGATTCCATTTCAAAAGGCTCAGACAGCCTGGAACACTCTCTTTCAAATTTGGCAAACTATTCTCTGTTGAAAATATGTATATATAAAATAGAATTTTACCATTATTTAAAATTATAATGATATATTATAATTTATATCTAAGATATATTTTAATAATGATAATAATAATAATAATGATATATATATATAATAATTATAATATTCAAAGCCAGCTCACACAGTGGTAGAGACTCACAGTTCACAGTTCATTAATTAAATTCATTAAAGTTTGTGCTTCAACCGGCAAATCTCCACTAATTTTTTTCGAGATTTTTCTAGAAGAAATATATAAAAATAAAACCTTTTCAGTTATACCAAGAAACATGGGTAAAAATTTGGTTGCGATTGATCGAGTAGTTTCTGTTTATACCCCGAACAAGCAAAAATACTCTTCCTTTTTATGTAGTAGTATAGATATAGATTTTTCCCACAAAATTTATTGAAATTTTTATGAAATAAATTAATATTATGCTTGATATTCTTTAAAATAGCTGCTAATTTGTTTTAAGGATCTAGTTTTTCATGTTAAAATAAGACAACTTTGATAGTAAAGGCAAAACAAATCGATCTGTAAAATTTATCGTTACTTAATATAACATTTAATCGATAGAAACCACCTTGATAAAGTTATAAATTTGCAAAAATACTTTTTCATGTACTGCTTTGTATCCTAACCAATATTATTTATCACTTATTTAAATTTTTTTATAAATTAACAAAAATAATTTAGTCTCAATTTAAGATGTCACAAATTCTTGACGGAGGGAGGAAGTAAAAAATAAAAATCCAACTGAAAGAGAATTCGTTTTAATATATAGGTTATTTAAAACTTGGGATACCATAATGGTAGAACACTGGTTTTCTAATCAAAGAATTGCTAGTTCAAATTACTAGGTTACATCAAATAAAATTGTATGTACGAGTATTAACCTCAGCTACTTGTACTTCATGATTTTCAATCGCTACGTATTTTCAATCTTAATACATAACTTGTTTGTTCTTTGTGAGAAACATTTGCCCTTTTTTTCTTTTCTGATGATATGTTGGCGAACTTTATCTTCCAAAATTGAAATAAATTCCTTTTTGAATTTCTGGTGACATATAATTGATTGAAATTTTGCTACCCATTTTAGATTCTACAAGATGTTCACAAAGTACAGGATCGTACTTTGCGATTAAATGCACCAATTCTAAAACGTTGCCTCTATTAGCGCCGGTATTGTTTTCTCTGAGACCACGTAAGACCAAATTTTGTTTTGCAAGGAATTTTATATCAAACATTCTGATAAGAATTTCTTGCCATTTTTTTCTTTGCCACAAGGTTTTGCTCTTTCTTGTCAATAGTCTCTCCTTTTAGAAGTCTGGTCTCTAACTCCTTCAATTTGCAATAATTTTGGTTGCGTAGTGCACTTGATTTCTACTTGAAACGTTAGGATTCAGTTCCCACCAAGTATTAAGATGAGAAAAACTTTGATCCATTCAGCGTGTTTACGTTCTGTCATTAATTTTGAAAGACTGAAATTTTTTTAAAACTAATTTCACTAAAATTTCATCCATTTTTCTTCCACTTTTGTACTGTTCAAAAGGTTTTAAAACCTAGAGAAACAAGAAATCACCAAACAACCAAAAGACAATAAAAATACAAACAATAAATTAAATGATAAATTTATTGTCTGTATTTCTTTATAGATATTGAAACATTACTTATTGAGGAAGCTTTGATTCATTTAAATAATATATTAATTCCAAAAAAATCATGGTCATATAAAATTTTTGGATTTATTGTGGGAGTCTATCAGGGATCAAAAGTAGATATGAAGTGGATTTCATGTTGGTCACTCATCTTGGTCTTAGTCTACAGCGGGTCCTATATTTTTGTAGAGATTACTATTATTTAAATTATTTATAATTTTTTAAACATAAATGAGTAAAAAAAAATTATTCTCGTCAGTTTATAATAATACATTATATAAATCATATCATTATAAGAGAAATTATAAATTTTAATGTACTACGACTGTTCGAAAAGTTCTCGGCTTGGAACAGAGATGGCGGAAATATGATCAAAGAACTATCATTACTTAATACATAACTTAATACAAACTATCAGTAAATTTTTCCTCTAAGAACTGTCTTCCTTTATTCGTGAAATGTGTTGGTGCTCCATCAAGTCGATAATTCGTTTTTCCAACGATAAATTATTAAGCGCTGTAAGAAATTATTATAAAAACATTAAAAGCATATATTACCATAACAAAAATAACTTTACATGAATATAAAAACCACATTGTAAGTGAGATCACCGGCATTAATCACGGCATATTATAAATGAAAAAATTAAATTTTAATTCTTCATTACTCCTATGCCGTGAATAACAACGGGTGAACTCATGTTTTTATATATGAAATATATACTCGATATTTACCACTTCCAGTTAATTAATTAGTTTCCATATTTTGCCCTTAACTGCTGTGGCATGGAGGAAAGATTTTTCTTATACATTATGGCATAGCTAGCCTCTCTGTTTCTGTTTAGCCTCCGGAATCACCGTACTTACTTACTTACATACTTCAGCGGATGATATGTATGAATGTCAATGAAGTGTAGTCTTGCAGTCTCAAGTCGACCATTCCTGAGATGTGTGGTTAATTGAAACCCAACCACCAAAGAACACCGGTATCCACGACCTAGTATTCAAAACTGCATAAAAGTAACTACCTTTACTAGGACTTGAACCTTAGAACTCTCTACTTGAAATCAGCTGATTCTGTTCTAGAGGTGAACTAGTTCACCTCTAGACTAACCTGGTGGGTTACATTATGGCATCCCAACCCCGTAGGAGGAAGACACACACCTTGTAACGTTACCGGTCGCCACACTACTCCCTCAGTTCCGATCCCTGAAGGACTTTACCGAAGGTCGTCTTTAGACCCTCTAACTAATTACATCTAAGTTATCAGTCAGGCCTCGGTCGGGATGCCACCGATGTAAATGCCTCGGCAGACGTTGCATCAGTAAAATACAGATCAAATTTCGTCTTCACGTAGGCCTCAATCGGACATCTTCACATCCAACCTAACACGATTCTCTAAAACTAACTGACCGAAACCGCAGAAGCGCGAACCCTGCGCCTAGTAAAGATTTGACACCGTTAGTGGCTGTGAATGCCTCAGAAAACGAACGAGTTTGAAGTTAAATCGGTGCTATATTCATACCGATCAAAATTATGTCTTAAGCGACAAAGAAATTCAGACCTACATCCAAATAAGTCGACCAATTTAGGTCGCCTAACAAGGGGAATGCAACCTCATTCCGGTCCGCGCAGGAGCCGGGTATAAACCCCGCACCACCACCCGGTCCTATCATGGTGTCTCGCGTGGCATTACCAAGTCACGATCAGGACTACCACGAGGGAGGGAAGCCACGCCCCCGATCGCACGGGTTAACACACCCCCACCAACGGGAGCCTCAAATCGAATCGCAAACAATACGTAGAAGACGTGGTTCACTGTATCATCAGTCCCACAATCCGGGCATTGACTCGAATCAACCAAACGAAACCTAGCCAAACTCGCCCGAAAGGCACCATGCCCGGAGAGAAACTGCGTGATATACCGACTGGGGGAGACCCATCCAATCGCACCTAAATCAGACACTATAAGAAATATACTATGCGTGTGGGGGATTCGTTCCACCTGACCTGCCAAAATGTAAGGCTCCGGTCTTCAATCTCCTGCTTTCGTTCTGACATCAGTAGGTTATTTAACCTATTGGAAATGTAACGTTCCTTTCTTATTAGCAACTATATCTGTTGGTTTGACTCTGGCTATAACACAGACTGCCTCCCACGAGACTGTTCTATAACAGCCACCAAGAGGAGTCGCTGGGCCCGCAGCGTCATTATGACAGTCAACATGTTAATTAACATCCTAAAAATTTCAGTGTGACTTCATTCCACCATGGTAGCTGAAATCCATAACTTACAAACGAAGCATCTTAGGACATATGTTTATATGAACCTTTTCCATTATTTTCAAGAGTAGAATAGGTTATGAAGTCCTGAGAGAACTTCGTGATACACCTGTGTATAGTAAAAAAGAAAACTTTCTTTCAATAATTAAAATACTACCAAAAAACAAGTTTTTTAAATAAACAATCAGATATGCAGACATACCAGTGGACATAAATAAATACGAACAAGTAAGAATAAAAATATTTATTCACAATTAAAAATATCATTTTGAATACATATTTGTTTTAATAGATTTTCATACAATGTCGAATTTGTAATAAAATTTAACGTAAAATTATTTCATTACAGAATGAATTTTCATCTAATAAATTTAGTGTAAAAAAATGTACAATACTACTATACACACAATAAACTATAATTCTATAGTAATGTTAATTGATAAAAATTACACGGTTTATAAAACTAAACCCAATCATAATAAAAATGTAATAAATAAAATTATACAGCAAATATAATACGCGTAATTATATTTTTATAACTGAATGTTTAAAGAATACAAATAGTATAATTATTGGTAACAAGATTAAATAAACTGTTATATAATAACTGATGCATCATGCATTTATATAACTTTATAAAATTTTACTCAATTGTCAAGCATTATTGAAAAAAATTATAATTAAACATTTTTTTACTTAATGTTATTTATAACTTAAAAAAAGAAAATAAAGGTAAATTACACCCATACCATAGACAGTTGTGTTATGTTATTAACTACTAATATACCATTATTTATTATAATCATAATAAATAATCATTATTTATTTTACAACAAAGGATAAGTATGTTAGAGATTAAACTGGACCTAGTTGATTTACGTAGAGTATAAATATTTTTTGTGGAAGAATTATAAAGGTACAAAGTTACAAAAGTTCAAAATAAAATTATCATCGAATTAGGTAACTTTAACTACATGTTAAAAGGTGTACTTAGAAAAACTAATTAAAATGTGATAAAAAATGTAATCAAACTGCTTGCCTGGATTGCAATGGCTGGTTAATTATTTATGTTGGATCAAACTGAATAGATAGATGTTGCAAAGAGGAAAAACATGAGGCATAATATAATGGATTCAGGGCAGATACAGAACTTTTTTTTATGCTTTAAGTATTCACTAAAAATTATGGGTTTACAATAACAGGAACATTACAACCAAATTCTTAAAAATAACTTTCAAATATCAAATTTACTATTCATAAATAGAATAAAATTAAAAAAATGACAAACATGGAAGACTGAATTTGTAGATTTAGATAAAATATAAAATAAACATGATAATAAAATTTAATTCGAAAGTTTAAAATGGTCTCTAGGTTTTTTATCCACAGTTTAATGCGAGAAATTTATCTGCATTTCTTTAATACGGGATTTTCACTCTACTCTCTCACCCACACACACACATTTATTATATATATATATATATATATATATATAGTCAAGTATGTGTATACATTCTTTGAATGGTTGTAGCTTTTTTGGCTGTAACTAAGAATGTTACAAAGGTTCAAAGATGTTGGACCATGGTATCTGGAATACCACCACCGATGAAACGAATTTCAAGAACTTGTGACTAATTGAACAGTGGAAATTGTAAAAATGAGGCAATCTGAGCAAAGAAAATCCTCTACAGGTAATTAAAATGCCGCTTTAATAATGGAAACCTTTAATTATCCCCAAACACACCTCTTGGACAATGTTTTTATTGAGACTGGTATTAAAAGGAACATTTTCATAAAATTTTATGAGCTAAGTGGAGGCCATACATACAAAGACTTTTTCATAGATTAAAAGAAATGATCCTGACAGGCAAGTTAAGTTTTGTGAATGGTACTAGGATTTGAAGATTTAACCGTTTGGTTGGATGAAGCCACTTTTAAACTTAATGGATCAATTAATAGGCATAATTGTTTATTGGAGTAACACAAATCACACACAATTGAACAGAAACCAGGTAATTTACAACAGTATAGTATCTTCTAGAGGTAATGCCTCTCCTAGGGAGCGCTGAAGGTCTTCAGGGGGGGATGGTAGAAGACCCATAGAAAATTGGGGGCATTCAGGCAATGGCTGATTAAAAAAAGAAAGGCAAAAATTGTTTTCCTGATATTTCAAACTAAAATTAATAAATACCTATTACACTAGTACAAAAAATTAAAAGGACACCTATGTTTTATGATAAAAAATGATTGTATTCTTCCTACTTTAACTTTGCAACCACGAGGCTTAGAGATGAATAAAAAAAATTAAAGCTTGAATACTCTAGTTTTTGACAGTATACTTCAGATTTCAAAAATCAACAAATTAAGAAAAGTGAGAAAAGTTTCAAAAACTTGAAAGTTTTTTTTCCGTGTTTGATCAAGTGCATAGGGAAACAAATTTTTCTTGGTAAACTGCATTAAAATCATTTTAAAGCTTTAAGATTTTAGCTTTAATTTTCTTTGTTTTGTGTCTCTATGATTTTTCTGAATCAAAATATTCCACTTTAGAGGGAAAAGACCACTTTCAATTTTAAAAGCAATAATTGCAATTGCTGAGCGCATCATAAAAACCGCAATTGCAATTATTTTTAACAGATGGTAAGTTTAAAAATTTTGGGAGTGCTAGAAAATTTGATTCTCAATGTAGATAGTGGGTGAAAAAAGTTTTAGAATCTATCTTCTACAGGGATTGTTGAGCAACTCTTTTTTGAGGGGAATGTCACCTTGGCATCTCTTACTTACAAATGCTATCAAACAGCAATATGGGCTTGAACCCATTATCATGATGGTATGATGAAATTTCTTACAAAAACCTTTCCTGAACGATAGAAAGGATGAACAGAAACTGCTTTGGAATACCAGCTGAATATCCAAACTTTACCTGTGGACCATTTGGGTGTTTTAAAAGACATTACATATGTTACAAAACCTGCAGAAGCTGAGACAGCAAATCAAAAATACAGTTAACATGATACCTTTAGCAGACAGTGCAGTTAGCATGTCACATATTACACTGTGTAGAAAACTGCTACCGTTGGTAAATTGATGTTAACGGTGGTTATTTTGAACATTTATTTATATATATATAAATATTATTTATATATATATGTACATATAAATTATACTGGGTTACTCAGTTTCACACTGAGTTTGTATTCTAAAAAATTCTTTATACGCAAATGGTAAGACAGTATAATATTAGTTTTGCAATTTTTTTAATACATGGTTTAATAATTTTGTTATGTTATACTAATTTCTTTTCTGAAGTATAATGTACCAAAATTAATAACACAAAAATTGATTTTGAAATTCATAGTTTTATTTCAAGTTCTTATTTGGTACACAAGTCTTTAAATGATGTAAGGGTTGTGATATATCTCACTAGATAGCACTACATTATGAGTCAGTTTGTTTTCTTACTTAACAGAAAGCACTGCTGACATGCACTTTATGTCTTTTGTAAATATGCAGTTATTTAAATTTCCATTATTTGCAAACAACAAATTTTCTACGAAAATAGATTTTTTAATTGAATTTTTTGTTATCAAAATGCATGGTCATTGACAACAAGCATGTGTGCAAAATTTTAGCCTTCTATCTCATCTGGAAATAAACTAAATATTGTAGGCAAAATTCTTCCCATATCTGTTAAAACAGTGAACAGAGCAAGTTAAATAAAATCATATAAAAGCTAAGTAAAAGTTTACAAATAGATTGGACAGTGAGTTTTAGATCATAATCTATGTTCACATTAATTTTCAGTAAAATAATAATGAATTATAATGCAAAAGTAAACAAAATCATAAACAGAGAACTGAAACAAAAAATGAGTGGCTCCAACTAATGATAAAGGCGTAATAATTTAAAAAAATAATGTAAAGAGTAGAAGAAGATAGGAAGGGAATATATGTCTCTGTCATATGAACAGAGCCTGAAATATTTTATGCAGAATAAAAGATAAAAATTGCTTTTAAAAAACTAATACATTTTCTTGAATACACTTTTTTACTGAAAAATGAACCAAAATCTCAGACATCAAAAACAGATAATTTATTTTTTATGGCTACTGGACATTATTATAATTAATAGTGTGAAGTATTTAAAATCCAATTTGATGGATTAAAGAAATATGTGATCTACATTCCACAAACTGAAGATTAAAAACATCTGTTACCCCTTTGGCATGAATTTTAAATACAATAAATAACATATTTAACATTAACATAATTAGTATTTTAGAGTATAAATAAACAGAAAACAAAACCAGTAAACATTAAAAATGCATATCTATTTCAAAATCATAAGAAAATGGAATATAAAAATTTCTATACGATAATATTATAGACATTACAAAAATCATAATTAAATACAATTCATATTTCCTTACAAAATAAAAATAAACACAAAGAATCATATAAAATACTACATAATATACATGATAAAAATTACTTATTCAAAGAATAATAAAGCAAAAATCTTCGTTCATATCAATTATAACATATTTAATAATAAGCAACATAACATCAAATATCCGATTAAACAATAATAACATTCAACAATCATACATTCTTAAAAAATTTAATATTTTAACAAAACTATAAGAAAAACTAACATTTTCATAGTTACATAATAATAAAACAAAAAAAAACTATTTTATAATTTTTTTTTTAAGTGCTCAGTTTATTCTTCATATATAAAATTATGAGTTTAATTTGCTTAAATGCTTAATTTTTCTACTTGTATAAACATAATACAAATAAAATAATTAGTGGAGATGCTCTTCAAACCAATTGATTAATGACTTAATACTATTTTAATAATCTTATATTCTGATACAGAACACAGTGGGTGTATTTCAGACAACCAAAATAATATTAAATAAAAAAACATGCAAAAATCATAAAAATTTCTCATAACAAAATAAATAGGTTAAGTAAATTACAGTGAATTCCAGGAGTTTTTATTTATTTGGAGCAGCTCTGTAAAAACAAAAACATTGATTTTATTCATATAAAATTAAGCCAGTTTAACAGCCCAAAATTATGCTTACATGGCCCACTAGTTTGTATGTTTATCTTAAAAAATTAAACAATTTTATTAGTGATTTAAGCCTTTTATTTAAATGCTATAGGGAGGAAGATAACCTCTGCTTAACCTTTAAGTACTAGCGTCACATGCATGTGACAGCAGCTTGATGCACTCGCATATGTCTATTGTCGTGTATATTCGGTTTTCAAACTTTCTCAGCCAAGTACTACTTTTGTGTTAACGCGATCAGTATAATTATTGGTCTACCAATTGCTACATTCTATTGGCTTTATAAGTAATTATTTTTACTATCGATATCTTTATCTAATGCTGAAATAAACGGTGCAAAAAATCATGTTACCAGCTGCTATCCTCAACTCATACAACGTGTACTTGTGTGTTAGTTTGTAAACAATGGTTGGTACAGGTTCATTTTCATTTATTTCTGAATGTTATTGTGATAATTTAATGGATAAACATGAAATTTGTGAAATATTATTAGATTTACAATCAGATGGTGAGTTTAGCGACAGCGATCAATTTGTATACCTTTTTAGCCGCTGACAAGACTATAGAAGAAAACCAAGGTGTTTATAATATAGTGACTTCAATCTTCCAAAGACAACAATGTAAGACGACTTAACTGATGATGGTACAGTGCAGCTTCATAGAAAAAAATCTCTTAGCAAAAAACATAAGATGATTGATGAGAAAAACCAAGATAAAGAGCTACAGAAAAAAAACAAAAATGAAGAAAGTCAAACCTACTTTACTGTGGTCTGAGGTACCTTTGAACCTGTTATTAATCCATTTGACAATTCAGATTCTGGGATCAAAATTGATAACCAAAATGATACAGATTATGCAGGTTATTTTAAAATTTTATTGACTGACAAAATTAAACAGTAGTTAATTGCAAATAACAGCAGCTGAAACTAACACGTATCATATACATTTATAGCTGAATCACTCTTAATGCCAGGAATAAAACAATTTCTATAAAAGAATACTCGTCAACTAGATTGATACAAACTTCTATGTTTTCTGAAATCATGGCTAGAGATAGATATATAAATTTACTAAGTACACTACACTTTTCTAATAATAAAGAACAGCCTGTTGGTGCTTGTATTTTTAAAATTTCAACCATTCTCAAAGAACTGAAACGTAATTTTTCTGCTGTTTTCTATCCATTTCAAAATTTAGTTATAGATGAATCACTGGTGTTGATCAAAGGGCATCTTGCTTTCAAACAGTACATAAAAACAAACGTTTTCGTTTTGGCACAAAAATGTTTGTTTTACGTGACTGTGAGACAGGGTATGTGCCTGATTTCATTATATATACCTGTAAAGGTACTGAAATCAACAGTGTGCCTGAATTAGGTATTAGTGAAGAGTAAATTCACGACACTTTTGAACCCTTATATGAACAAACATCACACACTGTATACTGACAATCGGTATACCAGTCCAAAGTTGTCTTTACATCTCCAAGCTATGCAGACAAATGTGGTACCGTAAAACCATATAAGTTATTGATGCCATCTCTGCCAGATCCGAAGAACATAGGTGATAGAGTTTGAGGTATGCTTGTAATATGATTGTGAAATGGTTAGACAAAAAGCAGATAACAATGCTCTCTTACATACACTTCACAAAGATGAAATTAAAATAACACATAAAAAAGATAACATAGCAAAAAAATAAAAATAAACCAACATGCACAATTGATTACAACGGGAAGATGGGGGCAGTAGATTAAAGTGATATGATACTTAGTTCAGTGGTATGTATTCGCAAAACAGTAAAATGGTACAAAAATTTTTTTTTTTTTCATTTCACTGATATAGTGCTGCTGAATGCCCATGCCTTGTACACGGTAAATACAGGTAAACACATCACCTTAGGTGACTTTCAAGTACAAGTCATTACAACTTCTTGAACAGTACCACACAGCAAGGATTTTTCAGTGTGAGGGACAACCATCATCTAAAGAGCAATCACTCAGACCAACTGAGACACATTTTCCTTCTCTTGTGCCAGACTACAAATATAAAAAAGCAAAGAGAAAATACATTCTGAAATACATGAAAAAATGGGAAAGAATCTAGACATATGTGTACACAATGTGATGTAGGGTTGTGTGTAGTACATGTCTGTATTTATCACACAAATTCAAAATTTATTATTATTTATTTATTTTGTTTGTAAGATTTATTTGTGTTTTAGCAGTGTTAAAATAACATTAGTGATGTACATAATAGTATTAACTTTTTTAATTGGTTTTTAATGTAATATATAAATAAATTTACATAAAAATATTTTTACTAATCTTTTATAAAATATTCTTCGTATAAAAATATAAAATCATTACACAAATGAAAGTAAAAATGAATCAACAGAAGGACTACAGCTCTATCATAGATGAGTCAAGAAAACCTAGTCTGTGCATGCTAACTAAATAACTTAGTAGTTAAAAGGTTAACTACTAGGAGAAAAGTTTTGCATGTACTGGTCTACATAGCACTTAATTCTTTCAAGTTGTGTTAGATAATGACAAAACATCAAAAAAATTACTCAAAACCTTGATGAAGTCAAATGTGTATCTACAAAAGATGAAAAATTCATTGATAGTGGAGGAGGCCTAGCAGAACTGTGAGTCTGTATCAAAATATAGACTCACAATATTGTGAGTCAAATTTGTAGAACCCAAAATAATCAAATGGAAAAAACAAAGTAAAACAAAAGAATTTTTCAAAAGGTTTTAACTAAATAAGAGACATTTAAGTACTATTTTTGTAATTTACTGACCATAAAAGACAATCATTATTTTGATTTATATCTCTCTATTTTGTTTATCAAGCTGTTTTTTTTTTTTTTAATGATGTAAAACAGTTGAATCATTTGGCAATTTAAAATGTTGTTTATGTAACTTTAATGTTGTATTAGAAATAATTCTGAGTAATAAATCATGTTTAATAATTAGCATGTATTGTACTGTATTTATGTACAGCTCCTTGTGTTTTGTTAACATTGCTGAAAAGGGCCGTATAATTCTGATCCCAAAGCAGTCCAATTCTGGAATCCACTGTATTAGCAATAATTACTTAATGCTTAATATATAATTAATACCCTCAAAACAATTAATTACAACTTAATATAACTTATCATGGCATTAATTAAAATATTATGTTTAACAACATGATGAAAAAAAGTACTTGGTAAATTTTTAATTAAGGAAATGGAAAGAACTGTAAGTAATTTCTGATGAAAGATAAAAAATACAAATTAAAAAATTAAAAAACTGTCAAGTTTAATTAAAATTGGTAGTTTAAAAATAATAATAATGAAATGAATGGAAATCGTAAACAACAGAAAAACATCATAACAAAAAAAGAAAAAAAATTATAATTTACATAAGTTTAAAAGTCGAGTCTAATAAAACACTTAGTTACTATCTCTACCATCAGATAGCATCATTTGTTTTATCAAAAGTAAAGTATTACATGATAATCCATCCCGCAAATGGGAACATCAGTCTGTATAAAAAAAACTAAGTGCAAGTAAACACTCCATTCAGATTGCTGGAAACATATGTTAATGACTAACAAAACCAGAAGGAATATACGTGTACGAGCAGAAGAAAATAATTCAAAGGTCTAAAAAATCATATCGTTTGCATTTTAAATATAAATAGTAGGAATTTTTATAAAAATGTTTATATAAAGGGAAAATATATAATAAAAAGTACGAGAATGATAAAATAACCAAAACTCATCTGCATAAAAATGTATGCATTAGAATATAAATAATATTATGAAAAAATAATTTACCAAACAGCAAATCATAAAGAAAAAATGTTTTCCAACATTAAATTCAGGTACACTTTTAAGGTTCATAAATACAACCGTTAGACTATATAAAAGAAAAAGAAAAGTTATCTTTACCCTAAAATTTTTCTACAAATTACATCAACTACTATTGACTAGTTTCATCTTCTTTCTTTTATAATTATTAATTATAAAATAAATACATAATGGCCAATGCTAAACAAAATATGTCAAAGGAAAAATTTTAACTTTTTACATCAATTAACAAGAAAATGAAATTATGTGTTTTATACAGTACTAAACGTGTTAACAGATAAGCTTATCAAGTACTTCAGTTTTCTCCAAATACAGAATCAAAATTCTGAAATCATTACTGAGCACAAAAAATAAAAACAACTAACTTCCAACTAATAAACAAAAATTACACAAATAATTATATAACCTATTTATTATAGAAACAAATCTTAGTCTTTTAACTGTACTATAATAAAAAAATGTACATGTTAATCATAAGTTATAATGAAGACAACTTCAATCATTACATTATCAAGATAATTTTATCTTTTATAAACTTTTGTTTACTCGCTAGCTGGTGTTTCATCACTGCAAAAAAAAAGTAGAAATTGAGAAAATGTAACCATAGATATCCAGTGCTATTACATAAGTTTAAAATGGCACATCAATGTCAATAAATTACTTACCAATTACATATGCTGTACAACATAATGTAATATTCAATCTCAAATCTTGTTACTCATTTTCAGTAATGATTTTCCACTAAGCATCCAGAAAGATGTTAAAATTATAACTATCCACATTAATACTTTGTAGACATAGCAATTAGAATTCTGTTCAAAATTTCAAGTTATTTAGTACAATGATTTATTATCGGGCAAAATAGATTTTGAGGTACATCCAGAAACTAAGTTCTACTTCTAAATAATACTGCTGCTGTTCCATTACAATCATGATTCTACTTATGCAAACAGAGTCCCGTGACATGTTTAAGAAACCTGCTTAATGTTTAAGAAAACAAGCCATCTGCTGCATGTGAAATTTGTCTGTTACCTATATATTGAATACAAGGAACATTAAACCGGCTGAAATTCAACATTAAACTTGTGAAATTTATGGAGGAAATGCAATGAGTAATTCCACGGTACAGAGATGGATGCAACTGCTTAATGAAGTACATGATGATGAATGAGTGAAAAATTATGGGCGACCATCAAAGATGATTGCACACACCAAATCATCGATTTGAACTTCCTAGAAATTTCACATCGCTTCTACATGAAACTGTCTGAAAAACTGAATTATGGGAAACTGAATGGGTGCTGGGTCTCTAAAGATGCAACGTCTCCTCATGACCTTCAGTTGCCAACAGTTTGACCATTCCAGATACAGCCTGGACCTTACATCAAGTGACTATAACAAGTTCCAGTATCTTAAAACCTTCTTTGCTCACCAACAGTTCCACGATATGTCAAACATGTCATTAATATGTGGGCTTGCATTACAAGCAGCATCATTCATACGATGAAAAGACAACTTCTAATGTCCCGCTATTATAAGTATCTCAACAATGGCAAGAACTACATACAAAAATAGAGTAAGATTTGTACTTCAAAGAGCAATATATTATAAGTAATATATATATAGTAAATTCATTTTTTTTTTATACCAATACTTTAAAAATCTTTATTTTTGTAAAAAAAAATAAATTTGGTGTATTATAGAAGCCTACAAGATTCTGTGAAAATTACATTACGTTAGTGTGCGAGTGAAAATTTATGGGTGAAACTGCATACAGCCATTAGGAAAAAAAAATGTTAGTGACATTTCTGCACATTTTCTGAATGAAATAGAGGTGAATTTAGTTTTAAATGATGCAAGGAAATCAAAACAAACGAACTTACTGTTCACAAAGATTTTTTTTTGAAAGCCGGAAAGTCAGACAAACCTCCTAGACAGACAGATTTTAAAGTTACAGCCAAGGTTGAAGATGATGTGAAGGACTGTCCAGTTGTGGAAATTTCATTTAAGTGGGTTGATGAGAAGAAAGGACTGCCGATGGAAAATCAAAGTAGAGAAAATAACTACGAAAAATTTTCAAACACAGCATAGAAGTGCTGAAGTGTATGAAGAAGAGCAGGTATACATATTCCATGTATATATTATATGGAATATATTCTTTTTTATTATACATAAAAACAAAAAAGAGTTTCAAAATTGTCTAAAGCACTTTATTACAAATATATATATATTTAATAACACAGGCACTCAGCTTCTCTGCACTTGCTCCAATCTCCAAATGGAAACTGATTCAAACTGTATTGCAATACAACAAAAAGACAGGATAAAACACAGTATTTGGCATACTTTTTCAACATCACAATAGAAACAGGGTACAATGAAAATAATAAACTGAATCTATAATTTTTTTTCCAGAACTTTTAGTACGGCATCCTTAACAACTTTCTGTTTGTTGTGTTAGCTTTATTTTCTATTTATATTTCACTAAAAAATGATTTTTTTTTTTAAATAATTGCCTAGAAAAAAAGAAAATTTTACAAAATTTCCAAGCCACTATTAAAAAATTTCCAGGGCAAATAACCAAAAATACAAAATTTTAGATTTCTTCAGTACTGGAAAACTTTTTTTTCAGGTTTTTCAGGATTGTTGTAACACTCAGAAAATTCATGCAGAAAAAGGTAACCAGGTGGAATTTTAACCATACCTTAATAAATTGACTTGGATCTTATGGTTAAAGAGTACAATGAGAGGACTAATAAGCTCTTACTATTATAGGTTAAAGAGTAAAATTTGTTAAATATATTACTGTTAAAAATTTAGGTGACAGGTTACATTTGACCTGTTAAAGAAAAATTGTATATTGCTATAGAAAAATAGTATAAATGAGTAAGATGCAGAAACACAATGAAAGAGGGATTAGAATTTCTTAGGAGATTTTTTCTTTGTCTTATAGCATCTTAAAAAATTATATTTGTTGGGGATTGGAATACGAAAAACTTTATAATACTCTTATTTAATTTTATCTCTCATTTGAACAAATATTTTTAATTCAAGATTATTCCAAAGTTGTTATCGATTAAAAGAAATGCAAAAGTTAACTGCGGTAATGTTAATGTAAAAATTATTCAACAAACTTATCAACTTAATTTTTTTTAATAATTGTCCAAAAATATTAAAACAATCTTAAAAAATATGGTTAAAGATCGGTACCAGCGTCTTGAAATAAATGGTTTTTATTCTTCATTTTATACAATAATCCAACACTGTGGTACAACCAAGGAAGAAGGATAATACATCTAACACTTGTAGCCTCATATAAAGACACAATCTCTCCGTCATTTTTACTGCAACATCTTTTAGACTAGTATTCATGAAACTGCTTTGAGAAGCTCATACTAACAGTAAAAGTTATCTACGGAGAAAATGTATTTTAAACCAATAGTAGATTAAGCGATCTTGTACGTGCCTTCTGGAAAATGGTAGTTAACGTAAAGTAAATAAAATATGAGTACTTACACTTTGATGAGGTTTCTCTGGAATTCAACAATATGTTCTTTTCTATTTTGTTGTTTAAATACAACTGTTGCAGGATAATACTGATGTTTATTATTTACAGTCCATCCAGAATAAACAGATGTGTTCTTGTAATATGTTTTGCCGTCTTGTTCGAAAGGTATATATTTTTGTAATAAAGCTTTACCGTCGATTTTCCATAATGGAGGATCCCCGTCACTGGCAAAATCAGTCTTCAGTACGACAAATGATCCAGACTGGAACAAATTCTAACAACTAAATCAATCTAATAACATCAGTATGTACATGATACAAAAACAATAAAAATGCAATAGAAACAAATTACAGAAACGCTAGACAAAACAGACCTTTTAATTTAAGTTAAAAAGAATAATGAAGGAAAATTCTTTAAAACTTGCCAGAATATCTTTCAAACAGTTGGTAACTGAGAATTTACTGCTATACATTGTCTTAAAAATTCAGCAACTTATTGAACATCTTGATTTATATGATGGGCATGTTTTACAGAGAAGGGTATGAAGAGAGATGTTTGACTCGTATCTTAGAACGCAATAATAGTATGCAGAAGATATTTATGTATGATAAATTTATCAAGTTTTAATAATTTTCTTCCATGATAATTATTTTTTCCTGAATTCATATTGTATGAGGATTAACCGAATTTATATGTTTTCACAACTTTTAAAAAATGAACAATTTTAAGTTTTTATATTAACACTGAAACATCTTTACATCTACATTAATGTAACACACTAAACATTAGTAATCTAAAATAAAAAGAAATTTTTTGGGTCTCCGGTAAAAAAAATAAACTGCATCTCCTTACAAAGAGATGCTATGTTTCTGCAATATCGTACAATGTACACAATAAAGAATGTGCTGATAAATTGTTACAGAGCAGTCACACTAAGATCAGAGTGATTAACTATGTTTCCACATACGAAGTAAATTTTGAACAATATACTGTAAAAAAAAACATACAGAATAAAAATGTCGCAGATTAAAAAAAAAAGTACTTAAGGCAGAAGAGATTTTAGGTAGAAAAGTGGTGGTAGGAAGACAATGAATAATAAAATATTATGATCATTGATGAATTAACAAATTAATAATATAAAAAAATGAAAGATCAAATGTCAAGAGAACAAAATAAAAAAAATAAGATGACACAGCCTTTGGCCGAACATGTTATTTTAAAAACTAATCTCAGTTTTCTCCATCATGTAAACAGAAATATCTTATCCAGCATACGATCTGCCGTGAATGATAACAAAACCTCTCAAGTGACATCTAAATCAGAATTTCCAGTCTAAGAAGTTTCTTGTATGGTGTTGTCAGAACATGAATTATTTCTCGATTTACTGAGTAATTATAAAAAACCATTTAATTTTTACGATAACCATAACTTAAACAGATTCAAATAACTATTACAGAGAGTTGGCATCACCAACTTGATTGTTTATTGTTCAGTTTGCCATGATGATTAACCAGAATTTTTTTTGGTCAGGTTTTGCTAGTCAGTTAGTTAGATCCACAAGCTACAGATTACAACTGCTTCAGTCCTACAATAATAATTTTTATTGCGTAAAAAATATTATGAAATTACCAATAACTTTATTAACAATTAATTACCCGTTTACAATATGAAAAAAATGACGATGGTGTTAATGTTAATAATTACATTAATTAATAAATTTTGCTAAAAAATTTAATTATCTCCAAGGTAAATATTCATTTTAATCAAGAAAACTCTTATCTCTTCTTGCTGCTATCTAATCTGTAACAACTTCCAAATACAGAATATACATGGATAAATTAAATAAAACTGGTTTAGAATATTTAATATTGATTTGGACTTTAGATATTACAATAACTGCATTTTAATAAAACTGAAATTGTATTTTTTAAATTATCAGCATTACAATTCAAAATGTTTACAACATTGAAATCTATTAAAACAAATTACACCAATAATAATTTATAAATTCAACATTTATTTATTCATTGTTTAGATCAGTGCCTATCATCCACTAGTGGGTGTTCTAGTTTTCATGTGGGCGGCAGGGGTTTTGTCCGATACTGTAGCAGTTTCCTTTTTTTTTAAATTTAATTGACTTTTTAAAAGAATTTTATAGCATTTTCATTAGGTTTTCATAAAATTCCTCGTGACAATTAAAATTTCACAAAATATGCTATTTGTATCGCTCGCACATTAGTTTAGTTCATGTTACATAAGTGAAACTAAATGGCACTATAGTGCAACCACAAAAAAGAGCCTTGTCCCAAAACAGCTCGCACATCTGTATGCAGATTTGTGAGAGTGAGCACATGCCTAAAGCTTAAAAAAAAACATTGTGAAATATTGTTTTATAAAGATTTATTCTGCCAAACTTAGCAAAAGTTTGATATAAAATATTTGGTAAGCAATTATTATTATAAGCTTTAACTTGCTGTAACTCTGCTTTATAAATTTTATAAAGTAAAGTTACTTCCCTACTTTATAAATCACCTTTACTATGGAACCAGTGGGCGATTAGAAAATTTTACTACTAACAGAAAACACAAAAGTGAACGGTAGGTATAAAACGATTGACTACCACTGGTTTAGATGATTAGAACCACATTTCTTATCTTTTAGAAAAAAAAAATTGATGAATTTGTTATATAATTGTTTATATTTGCAAATGGGATTCTTAGCATTTATCAAAACTTTGTTTTCCTATAGTAAATAACTCCACTTCTATTTTAATAATTTTTCAAAATTATAAATGTAACTAAGTATCAAACACATTGAAACAATGATCTCTCCTCTTTTGTAAATTTTAAGCATAAATTTAGTTTTATTATTATTATTATTATTCCTGAAAAACAATTTAAATATTTAATATTTTATAATTTTTCTCAATATGTAAAAAAATCAGGCTATGAGTAATGTCAAGGATGAGAAGCTAGAAAGTAATGAAATAAGGGTAGAACGTAAGCGAGTTTGAATGTACATAAACATAATGTATCAAACAATGTAATAACAAACAAATATATTACATTAATTACCAAATATATTACCATTAATTAACAAATATGTTAAATTTATTAAAAACATACTCCAAACAGAAACTAAAATTACCTACCGAAAACTCTTTACTGTGCTTCGTAACTGAATTTGATGTAGTCGTCGAGGTAGGTTCAGAATCTGAATTTGTGACACTTTTATTTTCACCATCACCTTGTTGTGAATCTGAATTTTCATTTGTCGTTGAAGTAACTCTTGCTCTTTTAACTTGTCTGCCTTTTTTCTGTTTACTCCTTCGTTTTCTTGTTTCTTCTTCGCTTTCATCATCGTCATCATCAGATCCCTCTTCATCACTTGAACTGACTTCAGTTAACAATGGTCTCGCTTTTCCTGAATTTCTTAATCTAGTTGATGTTCTCCTCCTCCCACTAACCTAATAAAAACAAAACCAACAAAAAATTAATAACAGACAGAAAAAAACCTATTGCAGTATTTGACAGTCAACAAAAAGAACCAAACAATTTTACTGCTTTCCTGATACACTTCTTACAAACCACAACAGAGATAAATTTAACGGATTCTAGAAAATTTTAACTGCTACAGTTTTGGTTCACCAGTAATCAAAACACATTTTTTTACAAGTGCTGAACTAAAATTATACCTACTTTTTTAATTTTTATCATTCTTGAAAGTTGTTTGTCTAAATTCTTCATTCTTTTATAAAATATTTAAGTTGTTTTTAATTTATGAATTACTCACTTGACTACTGACACAATTTTAAGATATGTTTATAATTTAGTCGTTCCAGTTTAATCAACTAGCAATTAGCAAATGTTGTCATTATTTTTCTCTCTTTGACTTGCTCTTCCCTCCTCTCTTTCTCTCTCTATATATATATATATATATATATATATATATATATCACATATGCTTACCCACAAACACACAAAAACAGAAATCTTGAAATAAGGAAATGCATTTTATTATTTCTTCAATACCATCCTAACCTCCTGTGTGGTATAACAATCCCAATCACCACACCCCCCCCCTTGTTCCTAGCCAAGGACTTTGCCAGTTGCAGTCTTTTAAACCCTCTAAATTTGCTAACACATCACATTCCTAAGTTTGACCTGTCATCAATGTGGCAGTTTTGCCTCCGATTTAACTGCCTCGGTAGACATTACCATCAGTGTATTTACAACCTACTATCGCCTTTGTATTGCCTCTTCCAAACACGCCTCATCCTAACAGCGAATGCCTAAGCTTGATACCAAATTGCCTATCTTGGCAATGTAAGCACCCAGGTGGGCCCCTAACCACCCAGGTTGTTATATATATATGAGGGGGTCTGAGACCACTCTCAGCCATCCTCCACAGTGCTAAGAATCTAAGGAAGCCAGCAACTACGTTAAATTCCCTTTTGATTTTCCAATTAACCTGCAAATCAAAACCAGAATTGATTTTCACAAGCTCTCTAGCTACTTTGATAAGATAAGCTCTGTACCTAGGGCAAACATATAAGAAGACAAGGCACACATCATCAATGGCCCTACACTTCGGACAAAAGCCTGAACTAATCAAGCCAAATGTGGCCAACCTATCTTGAAAAGCATTAAGTCTAGAAAGAAACTGTGTAATATGCCAATTAGGGGAAATCCACCTGCACACTTCTCATATCAGGAAAATAATAAAATAAAATAAATGAAAATAAAAATTGCAAATGTCATTATTAAATGTAAGTTATTAATGATTTCAAACACAATTGCAAAAAATATTAAAATGTTCAGTAAAAAACTTTGGTTTCTATTTGATCCCTTAATTAAATGATGTTTGTTTTTACTTTAAAAAGTGTACAATATAAGAACATAATTGGAAAAAAAATCAAAATTCATAATACAACATTTTGGGTCCCAGTTGTCCCCTTGAACAAATTACATTTTTATCATGAAGATTATATTGCACTTATTTTGATAAAAAAAATTAAGAATAATAATAAAAACAAATAAAAATATATCTGTTTGATGACCCTCTTGCTCAAAAGTTATCTCCTCACATAGCATTTTTAATAACAGCCACAACTTGAAAAACAGATCAATTATCAGAAATTACAACAAAAAAAATTCAAAATATTTTTTTAATTTATTACACTTGTCCAGTGGTCCCTTCTTTAAAAAGATCCATGTTGTCTACATTAATAGTAGAAATAGCTACTAAAAATTATGTTTAAAAAAAATATGGATACTGTGATGCCTCCCTCGTTCAATAAAGTCAAAAATCAGGCCAAGGCTGGGATAAATATATATATATATATATATATATATATTCAAACATTTGAAACAAATTTCATCTTTATTGGACATGTTTATAAGATATGAGGCAAAAATTATTTAGAAATAATGCTGAATATTTCCTACCCTTAAATCCAACTGACATAAAACTTTGTAATTTTAGATTACTTTTAGTTCAGACCAAAGTTCAGTACACAACCTCTATAAAAAAAAATCAAAAATTAAAGTGGCCAAAACTACAACTCCGTTTTTTAAAATTTTGACCAAAATTTAATGCTATCAATGCCCCATGTATAAATAAATTTTTAGAGCAATTTTCAAAGAATTTATGCTCAGCTATTGATCAATCACAGATATATATATATATTCAAAATACAGGCCAACTCATGTACATGGATGTAGTTACATACATGTAACAGAAATCTATCTATCTTTTTTGTGTTTAAGGGAATCTTAAAACGTCAACATTTACAAAAACCCCAATTCCCAAAATTTTGGTAGATTGCTACACTTTCCCTTTCTAGTATGCTGCTACAGTAGCAACTGAGCTGTACCCGGGAAAGTACAAAGCATATTAAGCTTAAAACCATATTAGGCTGAAAAAGAGGAAATTTTGTACTCCTTATTTTAGAAAACATACATTACTTATGAGGCTTAAAATAAATGTATAAATTAAAAATTTCACATTGTTATAAGGAATAAGAATGATTAAGAAAAAATTACAGAATCAAATCTGTAATCAAAAATTACAAAATGATTTACTGAATAATATAAAATCTATTAATAATAAAAAATTAATACTAATGGAGTTACAAGAATAATAAATGTAAAATTCATGAAAATAATTTATAACTTTTTTATTAATGAATTTTATTGCACTGTTTACATCTCCTAAAATAGAATAGTTTAATACTGAAAAAAAAAAAATTTGATTATGTATTACACACAAAGGGTCATGTATAATACATGACTCTATGTATGTAGATAATTTTTAAGATAAATAATATTTTAATATAATAAATTATTGATTTGTGCGACAATTCACACAACTATGGAATTAAATTATATAAAACAATCTATGTAAATTATAATTAATTCATAGCAGTCAATGTCATTATAATTAAGTACAAAGAATACATAATACTATTTTAAATGAGCAGTGATTTTTATTCATGTGTAAAACAAATTGTTTTTGTATCTTTTTACATCTTTCACCCGTGATTTGACTTCACACCTAATTTCACCTTTTTAACACAATCTCATATTAATTCAAAATTTTATTTTTTAAAAAAGAATCATACCAAAATATGAAATAAAAAACACCTTTCAAAATAAATTTTAATTCTATCGATCATAAAACATGTTATAAATTATTTTACAGCAATTACCAATTAAAATTAAATTAAGCACAACTTATAAATTAAATTGCATTGAAATTGGATTCACATATAAATACATACAACTATAAAAAACCTATTTTTAACAAAATGTTACCAACAATGCTTGTTAAACTACTTTTGATACTAATTATCAGTAGCATAACATTATTTACCAATATCGAAGGGAGACATTTTAAACCCTGCACTAAACCAGGAAAAAGCGTAAGTTGTTCAGTAGATTTTTAGTTTTTGTGTATGATTTACAAATTTCACATTTGGAAAATTTTGTATTATCCACAAAGTCTATCAATTAGTCTGGTTTTTGTTCAGTTGTAATAGTTTTATAATTGTTAAGGTATTCAGAGTTTAGTGCATTAAACTGGTATGAAACTAGCAAGACCATATATCAGTGCTTCACTATATTCAAATGTAGTCCACTTTTGAATTTTTTAAAATTATTTTTCTACCTAGTTGATAGCTCTTACTTCTTGCAAGATGAGATTCCAACCTTTCATTTTAAACCAAAATACAAATTAGTTTTATTTTATACTTTCCCATTTTTGACTCCATTTAAAACTACCTATAAATCTCTCTAAATACAATCTTTGGTCATATATTACAGTATGTATTTCTATGAATTAACCTACTTTTTTTAACCCAGAATTACTCATGCGAATTTTGTCACACAACACTCGCACGGACCACACTTGTGGCCCATTTCATTTTTTCTTTTATTACCCAAATTATTTTTTATATATGTTGAAAATTCAATGTGTTTTACTAAGGCTGCTAGAATTATTTTGTGGTATCTAAAATGTTTTTTAAAGTTAAAAAATTTAGTAAGAAATGTTGGTTTTTTGATTTTTGAACAATCAAAAATTATATAACTTTGTGAATTCTTTTAACTTACAAATTTTTTAGGACATGAATAACTGAAACTGATATATTTTGTAAACATATTTATTGCTACATAAATGAAGTAAAAATTATCAATAAAAATTGTTTACTTTTATTAAAAATATATATAATAAGAAAAATAATACCATTTTTCAAAATGACAATTTCTGTTTTGCGTTAGTTTATAAAATATGTTTTACACCTATACGTTTCCTAAGTCTGTTAGTGATTGTTGAGACAGCATCGGCAAACAGCAGCAAAATGTTTGGGGCAAATCTTCTAGCCAGATAGTTGACAGGACTTCTGGTTGATCTGCCACACACAAAGCAACAACCCACTTTGTTGTCTTGTGGAAGAGGCTGATGCCGGGGCTCTTCAATACCCAGGATTACTTCTAGTTCAGCTCTTCATATCAGCTGGTAAGAGATGGGGAATCTTTCTTAGGGGGGAAGAAGCTCCCAAGCAAGCTGGTTCAGGAATTTTCTTCTTGAAGTGTTAAAATTGCGGCAATATTTACAAGATCAAAGAAAAGGACTATAGGCCAGCATTTAGTGTTCCATATTACATCATACTTAGTGCACAATTGACCCATTTCTGGTTTCTGCATATCTCTACTTTCAGGATCAATTGTTTTGGTCATTGTGTATTGCAGATAGTAAGATCACTCCTTTGTTTTTCTTTGTGCAATATGAAATGGCAATCTTTTTTTTATGGTGAGCATAAATTGATGAATATGTTTTGTGTTGCTTATTTGCCCTATGTTCTACAGGTATACTAACCCTGTTAGACCTAATTGTACCTTCTAAGGTTTTCTCTCCTAATAACCTTTCAGCAAGTGATACTGAGGTAAACAAATTATTTGTCATTACGTTTCTGTTTGTTCCAGTAACTACTTCCTCCACTGCTGTGAGAACTTGAAAGGTCCTTCTGGTTGCTTACCACCATCGGCTTCCAAGCCCAAGGTCTACAATGAGTTTACATATATCAATGTGAAAACCTTAATTCCATATTTTCCTTGTTTGCTAGGGATGTACATATAAAAGTACCCCTAAACTTCACCAATTGTTGGTCCAAACTCCAATAATCACATGGTGTGCAATATCGCTGGAAGTTATGTACAACCAACTCAAACAAATCTCTGAAGACTGCAAGGTGATCCAGGTTTATCCTTTGTGTGCGATCATGAATATCTAACACATCGCATCAAAAAATGAAAGCAGTATTCACTCAAGGCCAAATACATCACTTCCCCAAGAGTAATCCCAAATATCTTTGATGTGTCTTCTTGCACAACCTGAACAGTCGGAAAGGAGTAGGATTCCTATGAAAGCATGGATTTCATATTTATGTGCAAAATTAGCATCCCTTTCTCATGCAAAACGATCTCATATTGTTGAAATGTAGATGTTAGTTCCATTGAACCAACATCTACATTTCAATTCATTTGAATATTATCCTAATCACTTGTTCATCAAAAAATAATCAAAGCATTTCGTTCGGTTTTTACATTTTAATCCTTTATATTTTTCCTAATAACCTGATATACAATGTGGTAATTCCGATCAGTGAAGTAAAAGTCTTTTTTTAAGCAGGTCTTCCCTGAATAAAAAAGAACCTTGATAAGTTAAAATAATTTCTTTGTTTAATTTCCATACCTCAAGGTAATAATCATAGGGAAAAAATTACGTTATAAGAGTTTGAATATTTCAAAGCAGTCTATATACCTATTTTACTCTATAGAGGTGTTGGACATTAATTTAAGAAATAAAATGAATGAAAAGAAATCTTGAAACAAGGCAATGGCTGCACTAATTTTGACATGAAAAGGAATAACAAAGTACGTGCAGGATTAAATAACTTTAACACTGTTAGAAATCTGTTCAATAATAAGATATAAATATATGCTGAAATTGGATGAAAAATTGTTATCTATGAATTTCCAAGTTTTTAATCCTCAATATCAACATTCTGTGGACATACTAAGTAATGGGCAGAACAACAATAAAACAGCATACAATACAGAAAATTTCACCCAATATTATTTAGAACATTACTACTGAACATTACATCTAGTAACTATGATCATGACTACAATTCCAACTACAATGATGAAGATGACAACAACAATAATAATAATAATAATACAAAGATATTATGGAATGAAAATCATCTCAGTTTTATTTTTAAGATATTGTCCTTTTATCAATTCTGATGTCTTGTTCAAAATATATTCAAGCTCGTTTAACATTTTGAACAAAATGAAATCGATTGAAGTAGACTGTGTGTTGGGCAGTATTTTTTTCTCTATCATTCTACTTTCACCCTCCCCCAAGAAAAAGTATTGAATGGTCCTTAATTTTTTTAATTAACCTTCCACGTATTTAAATTTTTGACCTTCCACTTCTACTATCCACAAAATTATTTTGATGCTTTCCAAATTTATTTTCTGACCTAACTTGAAACTCTCTGTGAAACTACTTTTGTTACTTATTTATTTATAGGGAGACTTTTCTCCCTCTAATGGGTAAGGTTGGTCCCTGATTTAAGATGCTAATACAATTAACAATACTTTTATTAGTAGCAACATTTATAAAATTATTAACTTTTGCAGGACAGCTAGCTTTTTGAAATCTCTTTTGTGAATAAATCTAATACAAATCTTGAAACTTGACAATTGCCTTCATATTTTTTTTTCAAACCTCACACATTATAATGATTTTTTTTGTAATTTTTTAAAACATATATTTTGTAGTTTTATAGCCTGAACAAAATTTTATTTGATGTAACTTTGCCATGAATATGTTATAAGGGAGGAAAAACTAATCTTTGGAACTTTTAAAATGAATATTTCTAAAAGAAGTGAACAATAATTGATAAGGATATTTCCTATTCAGGAAATATTCCCCAATCCCAGAAGGGGGACATTTAAAAAAAAGAAAATTTGTATTCTAAGCGGAATAAAATTCATTTGATAATCGGAGTAATTTTATAAAATTCAGGTAGCAGTAAAAAATAAAATAGAAATATTAACTTACAAAAAACATAGCTGTACTTTGATGAAATGTATTAAGAGATGATTTTTATGTTACTGTCATACATGTTACTCTTAACTTTAAAAAACAAGATAGCAGGAATTCACTGAAGGGATATTCCTTTAGCAAGGTACACATAATAATAATGGTGATGATTTTATGAACTGTTAATAGTTTTAGAGTTCTAAAACTATTAACAGTTTAATAGTACTATCCTACAGAAGAATAAACTAACAAGAATCCAATGATATTAAGTAATTTCACTCTCAACCAACCTCATGCAAGAAATTATAAAATATACACTATTATTTATAAGGATTTGATTAAGATCAAGGCCAAAAAGCGAAATAAAAGATTGCTTTTTACATTAAATAATTAGCTTTTCAAAAGATTTTATATTTTATAAAATCTTACTAGATTATGTACCAGATGTCCAAAAAAAGTACTCTTGGGTTTCAAGAATGAATATAGTTTTATTTTACAGCACTCAACAGTGGTTTATGCATAATCTTGAAATGGCAACCATTAAGTTTTTAGTTAACCTTTTCAGATCATGTATCCTTGGAACTGGTTATGGGCGGTGTCAGTTTTAAAACGCTGTTACAAAATCATTTTATATGAGACCTAAGTCAGTTATTTTTTTTTTATATTCACAAAGGAATCAGTTTTATTACACAATTTGAACGACGTTTATATGATGTAAAATGTTTTATTTAGACTAGAAAGAATATGACCATTTTTTCTCAGAAATGTGCTTGTGTGTGTGTGTGTGTGTGTGACTTTTGTATTATAATTGCTATGAGGATTACGGATTTATTTATTATTTACAAACATAGCTTATCTTACTAGCAACATATCGATGTATTGAAACACATAATAAATTATGATATACGGCACACAAAAAAAAAAAACAAGGAATTTGTGATCATAAATACGTCACTTTTACTTGAGGTCTATAAATATCTCTTCTGACAAATGATATCGGTAAACATGTAACACACATCGATTCGTAATGAATAACAGTATACAGTAAAAATGGTTTTTTGTCAATCTGAATAGCTTTTTGAGAGGTGGGGATTTTTATAAAACGTAGTTTTCTGAATCTACTTTCACTTATACTAACATACGTTACTAATCTGTGATTTATGACACAGGTTTTTCATCACATTTTGCCCAATTTTCAACCGATTTGCTTGAAAGTATTATTTTTAAAATCAGCAAACTATGTTTCATAAACACAAAGCAAAAAAAAAATATTTCGCTAATAAAAAATGCAGTAAAAAGGCGCAAAAAAATTCTGCAATTAAATTATCGTAATTTTTGTACGGTTTCAATTTTTTTGTTGTTACAAGTATAAAAAATATCCAATCGTAATGTTTTTTTTTGTCAGAATCTGTTAAATCTCTTTAATATACTGTAATGTTTTGAAATTTTTTTCACAAGAGGGTAGCATAAGACTATGAAGGGAGGCAATCAGATACCAATATATTTTCGCAGAGCGCTAATCAACCGCGGATCATTGGGATGGGAAAAGGTTAATACATTCTTTGTCAGATAGCAGTTGTGACTGTTGCACAGGCCAAACTGTTATGAGCCCAGACTTCAGCACCATGGCATCACCACAAGAGAAAACACAGGGCATGTATGGCTCACAGAAACAAAATTAAATATTGCAAAAATATCTATAAAGAAATTATGTGAAATATTCTAGAAATTCTCTGAGTGACAAAAGCATAACAAAATTGAAAGTGGTGTGAACACTTTTTGGAAACTGGAAGTGTTTTGAAGGGACACTCACCAGGTAGACCTAAAACATAGAAAGATGTCCTGACGAAGTCCACAACATTCAGTTTGTAGCGTTAATCTTCAACTAAACATTCCTAAAAACATCCCATCCGTGTTGTTGTTGACAGGCAATTGAAACTTCATACTTAACTGCAGCTAATCCATAAAATTAAACCTAACAATAAGCCACAAAGAGTTCAATTTGCAACCAGCATGTTAGACTTCATTTCTGCTGATAAAAACTACCTGCAGTAGATTTTATTTTCAGATGAAGCAACATTTCATGTTCACGGAGTCGTAAATCACCATTATTTATTGAGCTCTGAAAATCCAAATTGGTGGAATTTATCCATAACTATCTGAAAATAAATGTCTGGTGTGGTATCATACCCCAAATCTTTGGGTCTTTTTTCCCCCACAAGCAGACACAATATAGGCATAGTGTACTTGGTCAAGTTAGAGAACTTTTTTCCATAGATTAGAAATACATTAAGGCCTAATTTTCCAACAGAATGGAGCTTTTCCTCACCATCCTGAAATTGTATGGCCTGCGCTCAGTGACAGGTTTCCAGAACACCGATAGGCAGAGAAGCTCTCACCACTTGGCCAACATGAAGTCCCAATTTAATGTCAATGGATTTCTTCTTTTGGAGCTACAAAAAAACATTACATACAAAAAAACAAACTCACTCTATCACCTGTGCAAAAGATTAACTATAGCTGTTATTATAGCAGTAAGAATCGTGGAAGTGATTCCTGCAGCCATGCTTTCCAGAGTGTGGAAGTAGGTGAATTATTGGTTTTACATCTGCAGGGCTATAAAGTGCTCATATTGAGTTACATTAAAAAAGAAATTTAAACTTCAGACTTCATGTAATAAAACACAAACATTTGTCAAGTAAATTTAATTTAAACTGCGGAGTTCTTTTTCAGAGACCTGGTGAGAACATGTGTATTTTATTTATATTTATTAGCTTATTTTATACATATACATTATTTATATTTATTACTTAATTTATGAACTAAATATAAATATGAACATATTAAATATATATATTATTTATTTAATTAATTTGGATTTATACAATAATACTTGTTTATTATTTTTATACACCGATGTAATAAATTATTGGAAAAAATATTGAGAAATAAAACACTATTTGTATTTCATAAAAAAATCAGATAAAAATAGTTCCACAAAACCTGTCCTGCTAAAAAAAATTTTTGTACCTTTTAAAAAGTGCTGTTACTAAGGGATTAGTAACCTAATCTCACGCAATGTGATACATGCTGTTCAAGTTAAGGATGATTAATTGAAAGTGATGGTTTAGGCATAAGTGTTACATTAAAATGTTATAATTATAAATTCTGTTACAGTGTTCTTTAAAATCAAACTGCTGTCTGGGAATATGTCTTACAATAAATGGAAAGGGACAATGTGTTCCTTAAAACCTGACGGTTGCTGGGATGAAATCCGATGGTAAGATGCATCTTAAAAATAAAGGTTATGAAATAAAGATAAACTACATAATACAAGACTACATAATTTCCAACTGGATGGATGCTATTATAATGATTAACTGTATGTTATTATTTAAACATTAATGGTGTTTAAAAAACTAATTTACATTATGTAAAATCAATTTAATCTAAACAGAAGTATTCAATCACACTTTAACAGCTGCATCTTCAAAAAGTGATGATTATTCACATTATCAGAGCATAATATAAATCAAAAACATAGTTGATATGATTAGTAGTATTATATCTACTAGTAACACTTATTAATTTTGATTGTTTTTATTTTAATTTAATTTTTTTTTTTCAGTTACTTTTATGTTAACCTACACAATTTTATCTACCTATTGAAATTTTAATAAGTTTCCACTTTTGTAACAAATTAGTAAAGGATTGCATTGTTTAATAAAACAAATTAGTTTAACTGCAGCATAAAGGATATTTAAATATTTTTTACGATATTTAGATATTTTATATCTACTACAAAATTACTTGTTAGAAATTTATTACTTAAAAAATAAATAACTAATTATTTTATTTTCATCAGTAAATAAACAATGATACATTATACAGAGGGGTTAAAAAAAATGTACTATTGTTTGCTATTTTGTGACAAATTTGACTTGATGTGACAATTTTTGGATCTGAGAGAGGGTTATGGCGTGTTCGAAATGACCATCAGCAGCTTCTACATAACACTCACGGTGCCAAACTGCACACTGAACTACAGCTGTTGCCATTATGCCAGCCACTGTGTGGCTGGCATAATGGCAATACATGACTATGACTTTTCACGTAGCTCGTTGCTGGTTTTTGTCGATACATGTTATTCTTGATGGTCCCCCAGAGATAAAAGTCCAGAGGTGTCAAATTAGGAGAACGAGGTGGGTACTCAACAGCACCTCTTTGACCCTGACTCACCCACCGTCTGGGTAGTGTATTATCGAGATACAACCTAACATCTCGACGGTAGTGAGGCAGGGCTCCAACTTGCTGCACATAAAAAAGTTCATCACCATACAGGTTTTGGATGGCAGGCAAAATCCTTGTCTGAAGAATATCACAATACGCTTCACCAGTTACAATACCCTTGAAGAAGAAGGGACCAATCAAACCAACCACACAACCCCCTATAGATTCACAAGATTTTCAGGAGCCCAGTAAACACAATTGTGGCGGTTCACACAGTACCGTTAAGTTTGAATTGTGCCTCATCAGTCCACACAAACTTCCCTGCAAATTCCTCATCCTTGCCTATCATGTGCTGAAACCATTTACAGTACTCCAGCCTTAGGTCTGAGTCGTCCTCATTCATCGCATATAGCAGTCTTGGAATGCACACTTTTCACTCAGCACTCTTCAGAATGTGTCTTACACTTTACTGGTTCACTCCACTTTCACAAGCTCCCTGGTTCACTGATTTTTGCAGTGATGGGGTGAAATTTTGCAACATCGCAGCACTGACACCAGGCTTGTAGGTGTTCATGGTCGGCCGGATCTTTCATTATGCAAAACTTTAAGTACTCTCTGCCACTGCTGTTGTACCTTGTGAATGTTCTCGTACTTCCAGTACCACTTCAGTACAGCCTTACGTCCAACAAACGATAAGCGAACCTCAGTCATTGTTGCTACTTGACTGTCTTCTGGTGCAATGGCTAATATGACTGGCTTGTTCCATGACCAACCACAGCACAGCATAAATGGCCAGCTCCAACTACCATGACAAATTTAATACCTTACACTACACTACACATTAGATTTGTGAGAGTAAGTCTTTTTGTTTAGATATTATTTAATTACAGACAGTGAGCACATTTTTTGGACCCCTCTGTATACAAATCATGTTAGGACTGGGTAGATATGCTACTCCATGGATAGAAATGAAGCATTATTTGTTTTCATAAAACATCAGATTAAAATAATTATAACAAAGTAATTGCTTCAAACGGCCACCAAGATAATCACTTCTTTACCGGGATTCATAAGCGAGTGGAACTTCACTCCATTTTTTTTTTGCCTGTATAAACAGTTCAAAGTAGCAGCCAAATGTCTACAAGGTAAAGACAGACTTCTTCTATTCATCATAAGATCTAATTAATTTTTTAAAAATTAAAAATTCTGCAACAGCAGTACAAAAAATCATCCAACGGATTTTTTATAAACTATTAAATTGTGCTTCTCTGATAAACATAACATTGGTAATCGACCAATGTTATGTTTATCAGAAAAAGAATTCCCACTACAATCACAACAATAGTATTCGCTCATAGCACGTAACAAATAATGCTCATAAAGCACAATTTTATAAGATGACAAATTCTTATGGAATGATCAAATTGATTTCATTTGTAACAAAATCAAATTGTACCGATTAAATATTTACTATGCTTACATATAATCCTACGTAAAGTTTAATGTCATCTCTTGGGGCTTCCCTAAAAAAAGTTACAAGTTCTTAAAATACAAGAATGGCTATGAGATTATCTGACATCCAAAAGTATGAATTGGGTAGACCTATATTTAAACAATTAACTTATCCTTTGTTTATGTTTATGTAAAATTTTTGCTAAACGAATAATTAATTGTATTTAAAAAGATCACACCCACCCCTACCAGACCAGACTATGAAGCTGGTTTTGTATAATCTCAATATAATTTTTTGTCTTAGTAAAAGGGCATTTTTATGCTGTGGCTGCCAATTTAATAAATTGCTGAACTATTTGAAATATTTTCCTACCATTTTATTTAAAAACAATATTTCTCTGTAATACATAAAAAAAAAAAATTATCTGCATCCTATTCAACGTGTACATATGTGGTCAAAATGTTTTTCAATACCACCTTCTAAATTGTGAATAATTTTGTAATAATATTTTACATTTAATATATTTACCTTAACATTATGTGTGTATATAAATAATTAATATGAACTTAAGGTATCTATTTCTTGTCTTATAATTAATGTTTTTATATTAATGATTAATCTTATAATGGCATGTTGTGTATCATGTACCAATCTGAATAAAACATTTATTTATAATATTGTCATATTGTTTGTAACAACTCTAACTATGAAGCAAATTCTTAAGTTTTTGTCTGTGCTCTAACCACTTCAGATATAATCGATCAACATCAAAAAAATTCTACAGGAACTCCATAAGCTTTGAATTTTTAACTGTATATTGATTTTTGTTTCCAGTCATCATCATTACACACCTACTACAATACCTGAATAAACAAGAAGTAAAAAAATATTATTCATTTTCTGACAGCTTTAAACGACATACTATTGACAATAAATAAACTGTATGTTTGAATTTAAAATAATTTGGTAATAAAAAAAAAGTAAAATATCTCAAGCAGAAAATCTTTCAACAAATCAAACACAACAGATCCAAAATTAACATGAATAAAACTTATAATAAATATCTACTACAGATTCCACCTAGTAGGCTGATAAAGGACTTCTGGATTAAAAATAGAATAGTCAAATTTATTTTGTACTTCTAAAAGAAATAAACGGCAATTGATATGGTTGAAACGCCACTTGGAAAAGCTCATTCTGAACATTATTTTTTCATTCACAAAATCTCCATTCCTTTTCATATTCAGATTTATTTTTCTTTTTGGCTTTCTTTCACTTTGCCAAAGATTTTTAAATGACTACAATCATTCCAATGAAAATGTTATGTCAGTATTACTTGCTGCAGACTTCACACTCGGTAAACAGCAAATTTAAGACATCAGTTAGAAAAAAGTTGAAAAATGTTCAATTTTGTAATGTAAACAGATAAGGTACTGCTAAAATAATTTTCTATAGCATCTGATTATAAGCGCTAAGCTTTCTGTAATTTATAACAAATTATTCTCCAATTAATAGTAAAATACCTTCCACTCTATAATATATATATATATATATATATATATATATATATATATATATATATAAATAAACTTTATTGCCCATGTATAATTTTTGATCAGAAGCTTTCAATCTGATGATTTTTTTTCTTAAATGACATATGTCTTGCTAGGTGGTGATCCCATTCCGTTGCTTAGACAATCAAAAAAAATAATGGGCAAAAAATTATCACATTTTCTTTCTTTTCTTTTCTTTTACGAACAGTCTGTTTTATAGGCCTGCCATAATTTAATTTCAACAAAGTTACAAAACTAAAAAGAGTAAAATAAAAACCTTTTTCAAAAATTGAACTGATTCAAAAAAATTAAATAATTTTTTAAAAACTTCACTAAAAATGAAAATGAATTATTCCATTACTCCTCAATACAATTTATGAAACCTATTTTTTTAAGTTAGCAATAAAATTTAAATGAATTACGAGTAGATGAGATACAGATTATCATTTTTTTTTTTTTTAATTTAGCGACAACTTTAAATTACATAGACTGTATTAAGGGCATGTGGAAAAATTTTTTTTTTTCTTTTCTGTGAAATTTAAAAAAAAATATATATTTTATTTTTTGACGTCTGTTCAATTTAAAAAAAAAAGAAGAAGTTTTAATTAACTTTCAGGACTATTTCAAATATTGTAACTTTTTAAAGAGCTCATAACAATATACTGTATATATGATTAAGAGAATTATATCTAACATAATGACATTTGGTGAAAAAAAAGTAAAACACCAAAAAATATCTAAAATATCAAAAAAGAGCTATATAAAAATACCTCTGGTGTCCATTCATCATCAGTGTGATTATTCTGGATTTCATCTGGTTCATCCACATCAAATTCATTTTCAGAGTCATCCACATTTGTGTTTCTCATAACGATGAAATTATAATGATTTTACACAAACACGAAAGCAATCTCCTCTGAAAGATAATACATTAATTTTAATGAATAAACTACCTAAACCTATTTTACCACTCAAATATAAAAAAAAAAAGTTACATGTCTAATCCCAATAAAATGTTATTTTATCTCCAGACCAAAAACTATACGTGAAATATACTCAAACACAAAATATAATAAAATATTTTGTTACAAAAATTTGCAATGCTGAATTATAATTACCATGGGACCAGACTGAAAACTGTAATTATAAATTACAATGTAAAGCATAATTCATAAAATAAATTGTAATAAATAATTTATCTATAGTAGAATAACAAAATGTAGTTTATGTGCTTAGTACTAAACTTGGTAAATAGGTCAATCCATTTGAAGTGACCCCAATGGTGGTTGCTTGACAAATTCAAAAAAAATTGAAACTTACCCACTTGTTTCAAACATGTCTCAGGACCTTATTTTTTATTTTTTTTTTTTTTTTTTACGCAGTTTACCTGTGGTGGCCATTTTTGCTATGGTGCACACACCTATTTTTGTGATTGTAAGGGTTTACTGAAAAAATCATAACTAAAAAACGATTGGTCCTGGAAGGATGAAACAAAAAGCAATTTATTCATATTTTGTCAAGGTAAACAACTGGTCCAATGATTTATTTACATATCTCTATTCTTTCTATGAGAGAATTACCAATAAACATGAAAAACTGTGAAATTTCACTTTTGGTAATTTTATCAAGAAGTAGGGACGGTATACACAGTTTTAATTATTTTTTATATGTAGGTTTATGCTAGTAGTTTTACTATAAATAATATTAATGGTAATATACTTACCCCTAAATTTTTATAAATTTTTGAAAACTAATTTTTTTAATAATTCAAATTTTGGCTTCCAATAACTCATGGGGCTGGTGATAAAAATCTCAAATTTGCACAAATTGCAGTGTTTTTATGGATGTTTACGGCAAATAAAAAAATTTCTTGTTTATTGTACTAATAAAAAATTTATAACCTCTCAAAAATCATGAAAAACCCGATACCATTTTGATTCACTAGATAAGTTCTCTAATGTTCTTGTCTTCTTGGCACTTTAATATTTTTATACTTATTACTACAGTTGAAATGACTTGTTTGAACGGTTCAACTACAGCGGTCATGTTATATAACAGGCGCTTGAAATTATTTCCAGTCATCAGGAAAATTCACGTTGCAACATGCTCATTTATGCTTATTGCATCATTTAGCTTTGCAGTTACAAACTGGTCAGTGACCTGATCACATCTTTATGAGTATCTCAAATTTCATCGTGTGTTTGGAAGTGTTTATTAAATATAAATAAATAAGTTTTACTTAATATTATATTTGCTAATTTTTAAATCAGTTAAATTTTTACATTTTTTTAAAAAGTAATTTCACATAAAGCAATGGAAGAACAATGTGCCATACTAATTTATGTGAATGAAGAGCGTCATAAAAGTGTATGGTACAGTGCCAAAAGAACTCATTAAAATTTGTGAATTTAGTGATGAAAACCAAGAACATTTTTTGTTTTTACATGTTAATTCAGATGTCACTAGTGTTTGTAAATATCATGAAAAAGGTTTTTGTCAAAATTCAGTCACCTGTATGGACAGTTCTGTTGTGACTCTTTGAGAACTCATAAAAAAAAAACAATTAAGAAAAACTTAAGGCAAATAACATTAGAGCAAGCTCTTACAACACATTTTTCCAAATTCAAATTTAGTTCCTGAAAGTCTCTTTATGTTAACTGTTTCAAAAGTAATTTTTCTTAGCAGAACTAAGAACTATATGAATGCAAAGACGAAAGCAATACATTACCCCACATCACAATATTGAACAATTGGATGCTGCTTTCAACATTTTGGGCGTATACCTCCATCAAAATTGAAAAAATTAAGCACGAATCAAAGGCCATCAGCATTAAAATTTAAAATAAATAAGATATCTGAAAAATTAAAAAAGAAATCTTGAATTGTGTTTTGAGTCAAAAGTTTCTGAAAATGAAAATCCAGCTCAATCTTTTTCACATGAATATGATGATCTTATTTTAAAACTGAAAGAAAATTGTGTTCTTGCTTCTAATGAAGATAAGGTTAAAATTATCGGTTTACTTCCCAAATCTTGGACCAGATCTAAAATAATATCAGTGTTCAATGTATCTGAGCGTTTGGTTAGACTTGTTAAGAGAATTAGTTAATGAGCAAGGCATTCTACCGGAGTTACATAAAACAGGAATTAATAACAACACAATTAAAAAAGTTGTGTTATTTTATGAAGATATTAATAGCAGGCTATGTCCTGGTAAAAAGGATTGTGTTAGCATGCGTGTTGGTGTCAAAGAACATAAGAAGGCGCCTTGTTCTGATAAACTTAAATGAATTGTATGTCTCCTTTAAAAGTGAAAACCCTGAAGAAAAAATTGGAAGTCAAAGTTCTGCAAACTCTGTCCAAAATGGTGTATTTTAGCTGGTGCATCTGGGACTCATATAGTTGTCTGCTCCCACCATCAGAACATCAAACTCATGATTAATAGTCCCAAACTTAATGTTAATTATAAGGACTTAGTAGACATCTTTGTTTATGACAGGGATAACTACAGCTGTATGATGAATGTGTGCACCAAATATCCAAGTAAGCAGGCAGTGTTTGACGTGCTCAACTTTTCCAAAGAGTATGATGTGTTGGCAGATACAATAATGTACAAACAGAGGGTAACAGCTGGTTGAGCAGAGATTACTGTTCTTCAGACCAAAGATGAGTTTTTCGAATCAGTGGAAAAGCTGTAAACTCACCATTCAGTGTCAAAATCTCAAGCTCAATTTTTCAAGAAGAAAAATGTTTGGTGTTGGCAGACTTTGCAGTAAACTTTTTTTTCTTGTTCAAGGTGAGATAATACGCTTCCATTGGGTCAACAGCAAAGCCACAGTTCACCCTTTTGTGTTCTATTTTAAGGAAAATGAAGTATTACAACATAAATTGTCTGTATTTTAAATAGTCACTTGAAGCACGATAAAGCAACATTTTATTGCTTTCAGAAACTTTTAATAGGCAATATTATCAAGGAAGTATATCAGAACATTAAAAAACTCATCTATTTTACCGATTGTGCTTCAAGCCAGCAAAAAATAAAAAAGAATTTTGCTAAATTGTTCAGTCACAAAAAAAACTTCCAGCTACCTTGAAGCCGAATGGCACTTCTTTGAACATCCCATGGGAAAAACACCTGAGATGGTGTGGGAGAAACAACAAAACAAGACGTAGCAAAGGCAGGCTTGCAAAGGCCATTAAACAGTCAGATACTAAACGCTGATGAAGTGTGTTTATTTTGTAATCACAAGCTGAAAAACATCAAATGTTTTTTGATTAAAACAGATGAGACAGCTAAGATTTCAGAAATTCAAAAAAGCAGTTTTGACTGCTGTGAAAGAGCCGTTGGTACTAGAAGCTACCACAAATATGTTCCTTGTCAGAAGGCATTGCAAGATGTTACTTTACTTCAGACTCCAAGGAATATAAGGACCATCTTGTGTCAAGTATTATACAATGTTCACTTAAGGAAAAAGACTCTATTGCTTGTGTATTGATGATCAGTGATGGATAAGGGAAGTGGTAGATATTAGCCTCAAAAAATGACGATGTGCGGTTCATTTTTTCCACCCAGCTGTACCATGTACATCATTTCATCAAAAGTCTCAACAAGACAAAGTGTCGGTATCAATTTGCAAAGTCCTGAGAAAGTTGATATCACTTGAACTAGCTACAGTAACAGGTTATTCTCGCACAATTTCAAGAGAATTATCAGAAGAGATATCACTGCTGTTGTTTAACCACACTAAATAATAAACTTTCATTGCTACAAAAACTGGCAAAATTTCACTGAAGAATAATTAAAATTTTGCTACAATTTATTTTTTCTTTGATAGTGTTTACAAAAATAAACCAATACAGAAATAAAAATGAATTCTTGAAAAAAAGATGTAGGCTACTCATTGAAATCTCAGTTTGGGTAAGTTTTACAAGCATTTTTGAATCAAAATTGTATTAGGTTACTGGTATTGGTTAAGTTCTCATTAAATTAAAATCTATCATTAATAATTTAAAAAGACTATTTAAAAAAATTGAAAACGTAAACTTCAACAACTTAGGGGCTAAACGTAAAAAATATAAAGTACAAAGAAGTCAAGAAACACCCTTGGAGCACTTATTTACTGAATCAAAATGGTATCGCTTTTAACAGTTTTTTCATGATTTTTGAGAGGTTATAACTTTTTTATTAATACAATACACAAGAAACTTTTTTATTTGCCATAAACATCTATAAAAACACTGAAAGTTGTGCAGATTTGAGATTTTCATAATAATTTAAACTGTGTATGCCATCCCAAAAGAAAGAAAATTACCAAAAGTGAAATTTCACAGTTTTTCATGTTCAACTTCATTGGCAATTTTCTCATAGAAAGAAGAGAAATAGGTAAATACACCACTGGACCAATCTTTTGCCTTGAGAAAATATGATTAAATTGCTTTTTGTTTCATCCATCCAGAACCAAAGTTTTCTAGTTATGATTTTTTCCATAAACCCTTACAATCACAAAAATAGGTGTGTGCACCGTAACAGAAATGGCCACCACAGGTAAAACTGCTTAAATAAAAATATTAATAAAAAAAAGTTTTAAGGTCCTGAAATATGTAGGAAACAAGTGGGTAAGTTTTAATTTTTTTAAACTGGTCTAGCAACCAGCTATGTTTTTTAGGACACTTCAAATGGATTGATCAAAATAACTGATTAAATTTAATCAGCTGAACAGCTTACTGTAAGCTGATTCAATTAAGCAGTTTCATTAACAAAGGCTTCTTTTTTTTTACCTCTGAGACCATCGTTAGGTAATGCTTCGGAGGATGAAATGATGACAATTTTTGTAGTGTATGAAAATGCCATCTGACCGAGATTTGAACCCAGGACCTACAGATGAAAGCTCAAGACGCTACCAATCATGACACAGAGGCCAGCATTACATGAAGGATTGTAATTAATATTCTAAATTTTTCTTTAATTTTAGAATTATTAAAAGTAAATTGTCACACCCCAAAATTTCTGAATGAATACAATGAAAAAAGACTGCAATACTTATCATCTTAAATTAATGTTATTAAAAAAATTGTTGAAACCTATCTTTAGCCTTAACTCCTATTAAGTTTTTAATATTGAGAACTCTAAAAAATTTGTCATACATATGTATAACAAATAAATAGCTTACGGTAAATAACTAATTAATCACTGTAATCCATTTTTTAAAGTTTTAATCCTGGTTAAAATCTGGAATACAAGGGTGTGGTTTGATAAGTCAGTGACTTATCAGAATATGGCACTCCAATCTCTACTTTCTCTCAATTGTTTATAAGTGTTATCTTATCTGGGCTTGCATATAAAGTTTAGTCATTCTGATAATTAGTACATATTTAACAGATCTTGAAATTGATGTGTCAAGAAAACATGGAAAAACACCAATTCTGTGTACTCAGAAAACACTACTAGTTGTGAGGAAAAAATAAATTAAATTTATTTTTTCAAAAGTATTATGGAGTCTGGACCTCCACAAGGAATGGTTCAAAAGCGGTTAACTGAATTCTGCTGTGGTCATACAAGTACAAGTGATGGTGAACATCCCAGATGTCCAAAAGAAGCAAATACTTAAGAAATGATAGATAAAATCCATGATTTGTACTGGAAGATTGCCAAACAAAGATCATAAGTATTTCAACTGAACCTGTATAATGAATTTTACATGAGTGGTTGAATATGCAGAAGCTACCAGCAAGATGGACTCTGTGAAACTGATCAAAAGTTGTGCCACATGATGATTACATGCTTGACCATTTATCAGCGCAATCCAAAACAGCTTTTGCAACCTTATGTTACAGTTGATGAAACATAGATTCATTATTATATGCCAGAAACAAAATAGCAATCACAATTGTAAAATGGGCAAAACACACTCACTTTGAAAAAGACAAACACGGTTCCATCAGCTGGAAAGGTCATGATCATGATTTTCTGGAACAAACATGGTTTAAGAAGGGAAAAATGATCACAAGATCATTTTTGAAGAAAAGGCGGCCTCAATTAGCAAGAAAAAAGTGCTCTTTCGCCACAACAATGCACCAGCTAACTCATCTGCAATTTTATTTGCTACATTGGCTAAATTATACTATGAATTGCTTCCCTTATTCACTCTATTCTCCAGATTTGGCCCCTTCCGACTTCTTTTTTTCCAAACCTAATGAAGTGGCTTGGTGGTAAGAAATTCTCATCGAATGAACAAGGTATTGCTGAAACGAAAGAGTACTTTGAAAAGTTTGAAAAATCATACTTTATGGAAGGCATAAAAAAGTTAGAAAATCGCTGCAATAAATGTATCATACAAAAAGGAGATTATGTTGAAAAATAGATTAAATTTTTGTAAAAAGAAAATGTTTTTTTATTCTAAAGTCACTGACTTATCATACCATCCTTATATTGAACCACGAATGTACTCCAATAGAACAGAAAAAACCCAATGATTATGCTTATTTCAACATTACTCCAGAGGTTTACATTCCAAAGCTGTCATATCATAAACAGAAACACTAACAAACTCATTTCTGAATTTAGAGTGTACAAAGATTTTGATAACATACTTCATAACCTCAAAATTGCTTTTAGGTAATCTGTTTGGAGTGCATTTCAACTTTGATAAAGAAAGCCAAACAGATTTAATACAAATTTCTTAATTTAAAACTGTCTTGGAAACAATATTCAGTTAAAGCTGTATGTTAAGAATGTGTTAGTTTGTTGTAAAATTAAAAAGCCGCTGTTAATTTACATATATTACAATCATCGCTACAATAATCCAATCAACAAAGCAACTTTTAACCTTATAAAAATTTGCATATAATACTCAAATTTCACATTATTACAACCAATACAATGGTTTACTGTTTTGTAATATCTTGAAATCTTGGAGGTCAAACATTTAAATAGCAAGATACCCTGACAAAATTGAAAAAAAATTGATTACATAGCAAAATAAAGTAAATGAATTCATTTATTTTCTAGCATCTACAAATGCTAACTATTAATTTTCAGCAATAATCGGACAGGAATATTTGATATAATTTCAGAACTAAGCTGCATTTATAATAAACAGATACTTCACAATACAGTGATAGCGATTTACCACTATCAATAGACACAAATCATACAAGAAAGTAAGTTCAATTGTCAACGTAACATTTGATCTCTAAATACCATACACTTACGCACAACTATAACTATAAACGAATCGCTGTCAAAAATTCGACTAATGCCGACATTAAACTTTAGAAGAAAACTTTAATACTTCTACGTCATTTTTCATTTACACTCAAAAACATACTTTAAAATATTTTTATTACAACACACCTTATCACAAACAACAAACTGAAAAGATAACCAAATTTGAAAATGAATGACCACCTTGGAAGAAATATACAGCAAGGGGAAATGAATGCTTATCATATATTACAATTAATGTATATGCGCAGAATAACGTTACTTAAATCTGACATCATATAGTATTAAAGTTCTAAATAAAAATTCTCTGGTTAAAGTCACAATAATACAAAAAAATAACATAATAAACCCAACACTTCGCGGCTTTTACAGAAGCAACATTACAACAAGTCAAGCCACAAATATGGAGTCCGGTACGATTAATATATTTCCGTTTCATAACAAGAATAACGACCTAAAATACAAAAACCAAATACCACAACAGTTTATCGCATATCAGAATGTTTTTAAATAAGCAAATATTGAAAAAAAAATTTGTATAAAAAATATAACATACCAAAAATTTTGAGTCAATGTAAGCAGAGCAGACAATAGTTCGAGTTATACACAGTGACCACCGCTTACTGAATTAAATTTTGTTACACTAAATAGGATAAAATAAGTCTTAATATGTTATAATTACAGTTAGTCCATCTTAAAAAAATTCATTATATTAAAATATTAAATTATTTAATGAAAACGTTTTACATTAAAGTTAATGTTTTAAACGAAACAAATTTATTGTCGTATTGATTTGAATCGTTCACGTTAATTATTTATGGCAAACGGAAATTGTAATCACAAAAAAAGACTAAGAGGTAAATTCTGGACATTAACAGAAATCGTCTTTAAAATAATATTGAGAAATATGATGTTTTGTTATGGACAAACTGCGTACTTTTATTTTAATCTCTTTTCACGCTTTCGGCTGCAGAACGAACTGCGAAAGAAATTAATGTTGGGAATATCGTGAAAGAAATAAGTACCTGATGATGTAGCAATGATAAAAGCAAATTTATATTACAGTAACGAAAAATCGTATGACTTATCCACTCCAATCTTTATATTACCAAAAATGTTCAATGACTTCATATAGAATGACACTCACCAACTCCTAAGCATTGTTGGTTTAGAAGCTCACAAAATAGTACTCTACATGAAATGCCCATCAATGCGTAATATTGTATAGTATTGCTATTATTTACATTTTTATTTATTAATAATAGTAATATCTACAAAGTATTTCAGGAACATATTAACATGTTTTATTTTATTTAAAAAGGCTTCTACAATTAAATAGTATTTACTCATATTTTTATTCTCTACAAAAATAAATCAATCTTTCATTAAACATTTTTGTTTTAAGAGTAAGTAAATAAATACTTCAAAGTTACAATCTTATAACATATCTTGTCAAAGTTTAAAGAAATAACTAATTGGGCACTTCATATTAAGTAATGTGGCAGAAGAGGTATTAAGACTATGTTACTTTTTTCAAAAAGCCTTTGAGGAGAAGGAACAACACTTTCCTTGCAGTATTTGTCACTAAATGGTATCTTACAAGCTCCTCAGATGTGATGAAATCCTTGATCATTAATGCATTAACGTCTTTTTGGGCTGCTGGGATGACAAGCTGGTACAAATTTTTCTGTTTTTATTCAGCAATCTCTGGCCTTTATACTGAGGAAATACCTTAAACCACATTTACCTGAAAATATTGCTCGCTCTTTCATGCTTTTCTTAATCGTCCTAAATGTTCTTTGCAAAACTGGAAGGTTTTGCTTGATGTGATTATCTTTTAGTAGAGGTCTGCAAATTGCAAAACAACAAAATAGTGGGAGGTTGACGCATTTAATTTCTTAAATATAGTGTATTTAGTTTTATTATCACAAAAGGTTAAGTGTTTTTTTCATGAGGTCAATTTCCATTTACTATCAGGAGTGAAAATGGAATGATTGTAAATGATGTACACTTCTAAATTGACTTAAATGATATGATTACCAGAGCAACTTAAGTTATAAAAAGAAGATAACAACATAAGGCTGTGAGGGGCTGATTAAAATGTTTACAGTGAATAATTTGCCAACATTATGACAGAATGGGTGTTGTAAGTCCTTCACATGTGATATCTATCCTACCTAAATATATTATTTTTGTGGTATCAATACAAATTCATCATACAATGAATGCCACTTTTCAGTAAAAATATTAATTTAAAAAAACTGCATATGCCCAAATTAGACCAGTTACAATACTTTCCCTTCTAGAGCTATAGCACTACCTAGACGGGAAAATCTAACTTTTTTGTGTTTTTTATATGGGACTAACATTTTGATAAAAATTCATAAAAGGAATGCAGAGAAACAATCTAAATAAACTGCACTGAGCATGTTTTTGATAAAGAATTATGTGTTTATTATTTCTTTTACTCAAGTTTTTAATTTTTTCTGAATTTTTACCAGAAAACATTATGCATATTAGGCTAGGTATAATTATACTATAACAATTCAACACTATAACTATTCAAGATTTTTTACTATAACTATTCAAGATATAATGATATCAAAGAAAAGTATCCTGAAATTGTATGTAAATATAACACAATTTTTTTGTAAAAAAAAAAGTCTTCCTTTGAAGATATTTGCTAAAAATATTTAGTGTAGCATTAGTAGAACATAGTCTAAAAAATACAAAAAGAGTCATCAAACCCCTTTGGTAAAAAGTAAGGGTTGAACATATTTAAAAAAAAATCTTAAACAGGTTGAATTTAGGACCTTCTCCTTTACTGAAGTCAGTTAAATTTTTTCTGAGCTAATAAATGTACTGGTAAAAAATATTAAAAATTAGCACAAATTCAACTTTATGAAATGGAAGAATAAAATTTAGTTTATAAAACCTTCTCAAATCAGTGTTTTGGGCTACTCCCAACAAAATAATTATTTTTTTAAATTTATATTCTACCCCTTAAAGATAGATTTCACATCAATAATACCTTAATTAAAAAATTCCAGTTTATGGAGCCAAAAAGTAAAAAATTAGAAAAATGACAAAATCCTATTTTTAGAGGTGTAGTATTACTTCCTAATCCTTGAATAAATTTGGAAAATGCTTTGACTCCAATAATGCATCATTTTGAGAAAATTGATTACAAATCATCAGTAAATTAAGATAATAAAAAGTTAAAAGTATATAAATACAAGTTTTAATGGAGAGGATAGATTAGTAATTAATTTACACATATAATTTAATTCATAAAGAATTTTAAAAAACATGATTTTAATATTGAAAATTAATTGGATCTCAAAATCATTTTGGATTAAAAAAAAAAGGAATGAATTGTGCAACTTTCCTGGCTACGCCAATAAAATTATGCAATTCATTTTTTTTCATTTAGGGGGCTCCCATACACAAGGGGAAGCATTTGGATAAAATTATTTTTTCAGTAAATAATCCATACGCAGTGATAATAAATTTAAAAATATGATGTGGCCACCACATGACTTCCTTGTAGGCCTATTAAATTACATATACACATTTTTTGCTGCACTTCATTTAATCTTATTTCATTTAAAAGTGTCCGTACCCGGTGTCTGCTGCAGCATATAAATGTTGACACACCGTCATTCTTTCCTACGTATCCTTGCTCATATCCTCCGTGGAGAATAAACCTTATAAATTTTACTTTTGACCTTACGACATACAATAAACAATCAACACTACCTATTGTCTTCCAGCAAATGTTTCAGTGTTCTCTCCAAGATGAAACCAGACGCGATTATATACACTGATGGATCGAAACAAAACGATACCGTTGGTTGTGCATTTGTTTTCAATAAAAAAATATGGTACAATGTGTCAGGGCGGGAAATCTATTCAGTATTTATAAACGTAGAAAAATACACCCATGCATGAGTATAATCCATCAGAACACTTCACATCTCAATTTCTTATCAAATCGTGTTTACATTTCTCTTTACTGGTATGTATTTTTACTTAAATTCATTATTTTAAGTTTGCTAAATTATACAGAAGTATCAGTCTGTCAGATCTCTGCTGAATGCTTCTCACTGGTGTTGATGGTAAAGAAATGCTCATGAACAAAGTACTTACAGAAAAGATATATTTTTAATTATGAACTGTAATCTTCTGAAATTATTTTATTACTGATAATTTTTCGGCTAGACACCCAAGAATTACTGCCGCTTTCTTTTCATATTTTAAAAATATATTTTGGTAGTGATTTCAAGTTGTAATGGAATTTTCAAGAGAATGACAAAATATCATAAGAATTGATCAGTCAGGTAAATGGCCAACTTATTATGCTGGAACACTTACTAAAAACTAACGTGGCTCATTCTTTACAAGATTTGAATATCTTCCTTTATTAGTACGACTGCTGAACTTTATTAGATGCAGAGATCATCTGTGTCTGTTACATGGCAAGGTGTATAATAAAAAATCACCATAAAATTATTTAACCATTGTGTAGAATAATCAATATACCCAGCAGATAGAGAAATTGTAATGGTTTACGGTTGCTGTGAACTAAATGAATGTTTTTGTAACATTACTTCTACATACACTGAAATCCTAGATATGACAAATACTGAGAAAAATATAAAAGTTTTATTGTACTTTTAAAACAAATTTCTTAAAAACTCAACCAATTTTTTCTCAAAATGATAAAGTAAAATAATGTAAAACCTTTTCATAGGTTTTACATTAGAAATGCTCATAAAGGCAACTGTATTAGTAATCTGAAAATGTTTTCAGTACAATTATCGCAAACTTAACAATGACCTTGTAATTAATGACAAATTTAAGAAAAAGGAACTTATTATTCAGCTAAATTTCAGTATTTGCTTATTAATAAAGGTAAATGCGTGTAATTTCAATATATGAAAGTGAAATTAACTGAAATAATAGTTACTTTTATATTCGGAAATACTAATAAATAATTTACTGAAAAGATCGTTAGCAAAATTAATAACTGATTTTTATTCATCTTCCTCAGTATGATAATTTACATTCTCTGCTCTTATTTCATTTTTATCTTCCATTCTTTGTATTCTTCCTCTTAATTATAAACATTAGAGTAAAAAGTTTATATTTATTAGTACCTTTTTAAATGTAGATCATATTTTCACTGAAATGGCTGTATACCAGTATCACAGTCTAAAAGCTAACCTAGAATAACTTCAATCTAACCAATCCTAGGGGAATATTTTCAGTTAAACAATTAAAGTGAAGTATAATTATTTTTAAATGGGATATCTTTAATTTAGTTGTAGATGAAAGACATCAGAATGATGTTAAAAAAAAAAGAATGGGGAACATTAAATAAAATGACTTTTTTATCATTAAACATCGAAAAACAATATATTTTTTGATATGAGAGTTTCTACAACTTGAGGTGAACTGTGACATTTTTTAAATTAATGGTAAAAAATATTTAATAGCCGAAATATGGCAAGGGTTTACTTAAGCTAATGTTTTCGTGAAAAAATTGTTTCGGTATGACCTTTAAAATGTTGTAAACTTTGGCCCTTCTGATGCATATAATTAAAGTTGTCGCTGTGACTTGAGTCTGCTTTGGTGTTTATTTAAATCGGTGTCAAGTGGTTACCTTCACAGGTGTTGAATTCTTACCGACTAAGGTTTAACAGCATCTGTATGAAAAGCGGGGAGCGTTCGTGATTTGTTCGTTTTTGCTGAGTCCCTTCTTGGTATCAGGTGTTTGATTTAGACATGCACCGCCTCAGAGAGAATCTTGTAAATCGATCGAGTTTTTGTTTTACAAGGGATGTGGTGAAAAAGTGGTAACGACTGCTGGTGTAAATACCCTGTAACGAGCAATCGTTCGCAATACTTTAATTATTATTCCTGAAACAGGAAATACTTTTTAGAAACTGTATTAAAAGAAAAGTTTGAATTGGGAAAACAATAATGTGCATTTCTGTATCATATTTAAAATACACTTATTCTTTTTTAGTTTTTTCAGATCATAATAATTGTGTTATCTCCCCAGTTGAACTATCAGAATCTTCTTTCAAACAAAATCATTGAACAAAATTTTATTGGACATAGACACATTTCCATATCTACATTGTTCAGTTTCTTTTTCTGTAATTCTGTAGAAAATTCTTGAAATAAAAGCCAATTATCACTTGTACTAATATTTTCCATTATTGCAGATATATTCTTCATTTCTTTCTCAAGAGTTTATAATAATAAGAAATTAACTTTTATTTTAGATAATTTAAAATTTATTTTTGTTTCCTATAATTCTAAATTTTTTCTGGTCGTCAGTTGTAGTAAACTGCATTCATCTCTGGGTCTCTTGATTGTAACCTAAAAAGAAATCCTGTGTAAAACTGTTTTATTGTGTAATCAACAGATCCTGTTTTAGAAATTTTGTTTAAAATTTATTTTAATATTGCTCAGTTCACTAATAAACACTAACAGAATATTCAAATCCAAATAAATCTTGTTCTAATCCATTTTTAATACTTTGGTTTGATCCATTACCACGTTTAGCGAATTAACAACTGGCACACAAATTTCTGAATACTGTAATACAATCAAAAAAGTTTAATCATTATTTTTTAATTATTTTCAAGAAAGAGACAATTTTTTATTTATCTCCGTTTATACAGGTGACTAGGTAGAAGGAAAATATAAGGGCATAATTGTTTTAATTACTCATTTTTCTTCTGTTTTTTTTCTAAATGAATTTTAGTCTATGCTTTAATATATTTTTTATACAATTCTTAACTTTGTTAGGTTAGGTACTTTGCTGGTTCAGGTACTGATGTCCTATACCTCCCTTGACACTACATTCATATCAAAAAGTTAGCCAATTATTTCAAATAATTTCTTCATTGAAATCATTTACAATTTTTTACTCTGCTTTTTCTTTTCAGATACAATTATTTTACTGCATTTATTTAATTATGTATAGCCTTTTGTAAAACTAAATACAGGAAGAAAAATGCAATCCCAGTTTATATTCATGCCTTTAAGCAAGTAGTCAAATGAACTTATACTGTAATGGTTCCATTTATTTTCTTAATAACAAGTAGTACACTGTAATTTTGTTCTTTATGAGAATTCTCGGTTTTTTAATGTAATGTAAACAATACAATTTTTTCAAAAATAATAATGATTATTTTGCTAACCTTTTAATTAAATATTTAACTTTAACCTCTTTGGAGAGATAAATGTTTTTACTATGCGTATTTCATATACAAATTATGTTTACATAGTTTTGTTGGCTCATATACAGTAATTTTTAATAATATACATAAAATAATTAGGTAGCTTGTAATTGCATGTTCTTTTTATGTAGCTTAAAAATATAACGGCTTTATCATAAAAAATTCTTATACTAACATTTACTAACTTACTAACACTATTATACTAATTTAAGTTTAGTTGATGGGTATTTTATGTATATCATTCATTCTGCTGTATTTGAGTTGAATATCTAAATTTAAATGCAATATAAATCGATTATCAAGTATTACATTGGAAATGTGTCTTCAAAGAGGTTAAATTAAAATATAATTGATTTTAAGGAAAATGATATATAAACGACTTAACAGGCTGTTTATACAATTTCTCCAGTCTTCTTTAAATTTATTATTTTTACTGGAGTTTTTTTTTAATAAAGAGAAATTTGTGATTTGTTAATTCAAAGTATTGGCTTTTTTCAATCGTATTTGATCTGTTTATGTAAAACAGACTCACATCTTAATTTCTTTGTGGATTCGCTTTTAGTTTATAATTACACTAAGTAATTTGTTAATTAAATAATCATTTTTATGAACAAAATTAAATCCAAAATGTCCCTTATCTACATATAAACAAGTTTAAGGATACAACACTTCATAAGGTTTTTTTAGCTTCGATTTAAAAAGATCTTCTATCTCACCCTAACCATCTAATGTTACATAAATCTATTTTTGACACAATCACAGAGTATTTGAACATATACTGGTCCTCTGCCCAGAAACATCAAGGAACTATTACAGTATATCCGTCAGGAATCATTTTAGTTCTATTCAAAAGCCCATCACTATTACCGTTTATAACAGTAATAGTGACAAATGTGGTAAATGTAACAATTTTTTACATTTTTTTTTTTTGACCAATCTATAACCATTATAACTACAGCAGCTATAGCAGGGAAAGTAAAAATACAGATTTTGTGTTTTAGCGATAGAAGTACAATCCTAGTAGCGGCAAAAAAAAAATTAAAAAGGATTAATTTACATAATACAATATAGATTAATGATAATAAAGAAACACATAAAAACAATAAAATATTTTATTTTATTTGATGTTATAAATGAATATTTTCATCAATTTCATCCTCAGAAGAGCTACTGCTTGTAAAATCTGGAAACATATTTCTATCTGTAAAAAAAAATCTAATTAACTCAGAAATAATGTAAGTAATTAAAACATATAAAAATAATCTCCAGACTGTAAAGATCAGATTTGTACAACTTAATTTTCTAAGTAACTATGAACCTTAATTGTAGATTAACTAATTAACACTAAACAGTTTCTTAAAATGATTAGATCCACCATAATAAAGGGATGCTGACTATTGTGGTTGGAGTATTAATTATTAAATCAATTGTTCAATAAGATTCTGTCTTGCATTATGATAATGTAAAAGTCGATCTATAAATTTAGCTTCGTTTGATGTGGTAAAAATAATTAAAAATGTGAATAAAAAATTCTCAGTAAAATGTATCATACATATATTTTGTTTGCACATGGACTTAATTTGACATAGCTCTTTTTTCTCCTTTACTTTGTGAACAAACATATTATTATTATTATTATTCTTATGGAATAATTTTTTTTTTAGAATTTTTCTTTTAAAAACTGAATAAAAAAATCAAATTAATCCATACAATATGAGAATATTTTTCAGTCACAAATTATTTTAGTTGCTATATTATCTTCCGAACATAAATGAGCATTATGGATAAACTATTTGGGATTTTTTTATATGAAAATGTAAATGCAACTTTTTGGATGAAAATGCAAACTGCACATGCATAATGCTAGGCAGGATTTAGTAACATTCATATTGTAGGAAAAATTATTTTTAAACAAATATTTATAATCATAATAATGACAATAAATGGAGCAAGGAATTTCTGTTTACATTATATGGGCCAAATTTTATGGAGAAATTATTACATAAAATTTTATTTCTTATATACTCATGCATAAGTAAAAATCTATCTATGTTAAAAGATTAGTGTACAATTAGAAAAAAATAACTATGAATGCATGCAGACATGTAGTTAAAGCTCACCCTGTAAAACTTAAATCAATTAATTACTGTCTAATAAATCTTTACTTCAAAAACCATGATCGATTAGTCTGTTTATGAAACTTAAATACAGTTACTGATAATATAAATACAGTTGATTTAAATGATATATAACTGAACAAAACTAATCACAAATTAATTCTGTTAAAATAATTCACGATTTAAAACTAAAAAAGTACCATGATCACAAAGTGAAATATTGCCAAAACCTCCAGCAACACTGTAGAAAATTATTTTTAAAAACTTTTACTAAATTGATATTTTAGAAATTATGCATCACGTACAAAAACCAGTTTTATTTATAGTAATGATATTTGGATATTTATTAAAAAAAAGGGTAAATTACAAATTTGACATTTGAGAAATTACAAATTCTATTGTTAATGAATTAATATTAATTATATTGTTAATTACATGAAACTGAATTCATGTTCATACACTACTTAGATTACAATGATAAAAATTCCTGAGATTAATATTTATTATTTTTTTTTATATGTTATAAGTATTTTTTAAACATTTACTTTTAAAAATTACCTTAAGATAAATTAGTGTGACATTAAATAAAAAAATAAAAAATAAATAATAATAATATAGGTAATTAAATGTTGTATAGTCTTCTGTGGTATTTTATGAATTTACTTGAAATCTAATTTTATTAATAAATATTCTATTAATTTTACAACTACTACAACTCCAACAGTCAAGCTATAAGTTTTATTATATTTATTTTATTTAGTAAACGTCTTCATTTAAATCTTTAATAATACAATGTTTATCTGTTGTTGCTGAAATAAATAAAATAAAAAAAAAAAATTAAATGCTGTTTTTATTGAATTGAAATATGAGGGCTGTTTTTTTTTCAACCTCCAATGGACTATAAAAAAAAGACACACTGACATAACAAAATGATATTTCTAAAAGTTGAGTAGTATTTAACTTATTTTTTGCATAATCAGCAAAACGACTGAGGCCATTTGCCATATTATGACACCACTTTTCTCATGCCCTCTTCAAAGAAGTTTGCTGCCAGTAAGGTAAGGTATATCGTCTTGACAATTTCAGAAGTTCTTTGATCGTAGTGAAGTGTTGTCCACCCAACCATGCCTTCAATTCTTGAAAGAGGTGAAAATTACTAGGTGCTAGGTCTGAACTATACATACAGTGGATGGTTGAAAACTTCCCACCTGAATTTTTTGAGAAGGCCTTGCATCATGTTGGCACAGTGCGGTCATGCATTGTCGTGGATCAAAACCATTCCGAACAAGAGCATGCCTCTTTGTTTACTATGGATCGCTCTGTGGAGGCGATGTAAAGATTCACAATAAACTTCCTTAATTATTATTGTCCTCTGTTCCATAAAGTCCACTAACAAGAACCTTTATGGTCCCAAAAACTGTAGCCTTTATTTTCCTGTTGCTTTTGAATTTTTTGGAGAAGTTTGGAGAAGTGTGCAACCACTGCTTATAACTGTTCTTTGGTTTCTGGATTGTCATACTGGATCGAAGTCTCATTGCCAGTAATAATAGACTAAGAATTCTTCCCCCTCATTATCATAATGCAACATTAAGGCCAATGCCATTCACTGCATTTTGTGATCGTCACTCAACATTTTTGGGATCCAATGTGCACACAGTTTCCGGTATCCTAGGTCTTCAGTCACAACTGTGTACAGAGAAATTTCTGAAAAAAGTTCACTTATCATAAACCTGTAATTGTCATGGATAAAATCATCAACATGCTCAACCAGGCATACAGTAGTGACAGACTTCCCAACTTCATCATGGATGTCCTTTCATCCTTCTTTAAATTTCCTACACCATTCTTGTACACCACCATCACTTATAAAGTTTTCACCATACACTAGGCTCATTCAGCAATGGATTTCAGCAGTACTATATCCTTTTGCTGGCAGAAAACACATCACACTTCACAACTCACATTTGGCGGGAGCATCAATCGCAGTGGCCATGTTCAATTGCCCATACCTCGGTTCAGACTGATACAATGGAGTCAACAATGGCAGAGGTTGTGGTGGGGGTGGCAGTGCAATTGGTGCAATAGGAAGATTGGCCATGAATTAGCGATGCCAGTGAGAATGTTTTACGGAAAGCTACTTATGTTTCTATACTGTTGTACAGCTGTTACAAGCTTTGAAGCCTACCGAATATGCTGGGTATGTTGACTTCATACTCAAAAGGTTGCAGCAAAAAAATGATTATGACTTTCTTTATCGTATTGTGTTTAGCAATGAGTCTACATTTAATCTTAAGAGGAAAAACACATACGGTGTCTGTATCTGAGGATCAGAAAATTCCCATGAATACTTAAAATATGAAAGGGACTCTTCAAAATTAAATGTATTCTATGTGATATCCTGATGGCAAAGTTACGGGCCATATTTTTATGCTAAAATATAACATGAGTTGCTCATTTGGATATGCTACATTTATGGCTCTTTCTTCAACTGCAAGATGGACCAAAGAATTTTATTTGACAAGTGTCTCCTTACTGGCATAATTCCACATCTGCTAGATTGGTTGACATGGTCCCATGACAGAGAGCTGTTAATGATGGCCTCCAAGATCACCTGATCTGACCCCATGGAATTTTTCCCTTTGGGGCTTTATAAAGAATCTTGTGTATGTGCTCTGCTTCCTACTGATCTACCCAATTTGAGGCACAGGATTGAAGCAACTGTTGCTTCCATTACTCCAGACAAGCTTAAAGTAATAGATGAATTTTCCTATTAGTCAAATAAATATGTATCATGGTGAGAAAAGAAGCTCATATTATAATACTTGTAGGGAAAACTGTAAGAGTTACTCTTTTCTTTAATTCATGATTCATTACTTTAAGTCAAAGTTAACAGATCATTTAAAAAATATTATGAACACATGAGATGTATCTGATTTACTAATATATCCATCAGATACTATAAATATGATTAATAAAATATAATTCAAATATTTATGCAAAAAATAGATAATCTGTCACCAGAATCAAGAAAATAATTTCTATGCAAGATGTGATTGATAGATGATTTAATGCAATTACAAAAAAAATATAGATGAACAATGAAATGAGATCTTGGATATTTGAAAGTAGGACCTTAGTTCCACATAATGACCATGGAGAATATGTTTTTTTTTAAAAGTTTCCAGACAGGGGCAGAGCCCCTTTAAAAAAAATATTTAAACAATGTAAGAAAAAAAATTTAATAAATTTACCTTTACTTTCTAATCTTTTTCTTTCTTCATCTTGGATAAATTTATTTTGAACAGCAACAACTTCAGCACTATCCTTGCAAACACTATACAATTCTAATAATTCTTCATTTAAATTAATAAATGATTTACCCCATTTAAATTTACTTAAATAATATTCTGCTATGTCTTTAAAACCTGAAAAAAATATTAATTTGTATTCACAAATTTTATTATATTATTGCTATAAAATCTTATAGTTAGTATAATAAGTATAACCTTTTGTCATCATCTGGCTGCTCTATCACTATTGTTCATATTTCTCTCTGTTATGCTAATTTGTTAAACGTTGAATATCAGAATATTAAGTAGACACATTTTATATTTAAACTGAGCTATCTGAATTTCATCATTCTTGTCTAACAGTTTATTTTAAATGGTTCCATGGTTCTTCCTGTTTTCCTTATTATTCTGTTTCACTGCATCATAGAATGTTACATTCCCTTCAAATATTTTAATTACTCTTATTTCATTATTGTAGTTTTATTCATTTTATTTTCAAACTTAATTTTTTATACAATCAATGGATCTATATATTGTACAATATTTTTTTAAAAATTAATGCTTCTTTTATTTTTCATTTGTTACAGAATGTTAGGCATGAATGCCTAATATGAGTAAAAATATAAATATACATTACAGATATTGCTGCTGTCACGCTGTAAGAAGACAAAATCAGTCAAAAAAGATATAGTGTACAGAATTTAAAAATTTTGTTTATTTTATTATCACACTTTGCACATGGATTTATTTCATTTTAAGAGAAGCAAAATAAAAATGGATACTTTTATTTATCTGTACTTTCCTAAAATTTAATGAACCTTGACAAACAACGAAAAATATTTTCTTATAGATTTAAAATTTTTAGTTAAGTTTTGGAAGTTCAGCAATTACAAAAGTTATTTAAAAGATTCTGTAACAAATGAAAAATTAGCTCACATTTGGCTGCCCAGTAATGAGGACTTTTTTTTTATTGGTAATGTTTCATTTTCCTTGAAAATTATGGGACAAAGTATTTGCAATAAATGTTGCACTAAAAATAAAATAGTGCACACTGAAATGGTAAAAATATTACAGAAGGCTTAGGCAAGAATGTTGCGTTTAACATTAAGGGTTCATGAATGGTAAAAAAAAACAGTTCCAAAGGCTGTGAAGATAATAAAAGCTTGAATAACGTAACATATCCACAACCGATGAAAATATCAATAAAATAAAGGAAACTAGGATCAATAATTGTTGATTCACTATTAGAGAAGTTATTGAAGAAGTGGAAAATCTCTTATGGCTGAGTAAAACAATTTTGACTGATATTTTGGGTATAAAGTGAGCAGTAGGAAAATTTATCAGGAAACTAATACATTTTCAACAACAGCAACACTGCGAGAACATCGCAGAAAAATTCTGATAATTCAGAATTTTTCTACAGAAGATGAAACATAGTTGTACAGTTATGATATTAAAAACGAAGGTCCAACCATCCCAATGGAAAGTTCCTAAAGAACCAAGAATGAAAAAAGCACACCAAGTTCGATAGACTGTTAATGTTCTCTTTAATACTTTTTCAATAACCATGGTGTCATCCATTATGAATTCTCATCACACGGTTGTATGATCAACAAACAGTATTATTTAGCAGTTTTACACTGTTTACATGAGTCAATTCATAGAAAATAACAGCAAATGTGGCCAATAATTCTTGAATCTTTTATCACAATAACGCTTCAATTTACATTTCACTATTAATTTGTGATTATTTAGAAATAAATAATACCATACTGATGCTACAGCTTCCATATTCTCCAGACACGGCATCCTAAAACGTTTTGTTGTTTCCACTGATGAAGAAAATATTAAAAGGGCAATCAATGTTTTGTGATGAAAGGTGAAACAAAGAAAAAATTGCTTAGTGAACTTACCTATACCAAAAAAAAACCTTCCATAAATATTTAAGGATTGGAAGTGAATGTCTGTGTTACATCTCTATGAGACTACTTTGAGGAAGACAATATTGATATAAAAGAATAAAATAAAATTATATAATAAAAAATAAAATTCTTATTACATTTTTATAACACCACCTACAATTAAGACAATAACAATACTTAAGATTGAATAATGGATTAAAATAAAACTAATATTTAATTGTTGAGTTTATATTCATGCAGTTTGTTTACTGTTATGTCAAGATATACTAGTTAGTATATTACTCCTCCTTTTCCTATAAATAACTACAAGAAAAATTTCACCTAAAAATGCAGGAAAAATATTCATTTCCTTTTATTTTTTCCTTTATTTTAACACTCACTCTTGAATTTCTATTTTAAGTATAACTTTTATTATTTCTTCAAGCTTTATTAAACTACACGGAAGGGTATGGTGGCCTCCTAGGGGATGCTTGAGTTGCAAGTTAAGTAACTTATCATTGAATGTTAACCTCTATTTTCTATATTTATCCATTAACCCTATTTTCTTTAACATTATATTAAATTCTACATTTTGAACGATCAATTCATATAATTCAGAAGTTAATAAATGTGGTAATTAGAAATACCTCCTCCTCTTGACTGATGGTTATTTATTACCAAATATCACACTGACAAGACCAATACAAAAATTTTATATAAATAATTCTCTTATTCTGAAAGGCACCTAACAATACAAAATCCTAAAAATTTAGGATTTTTTTTAAATGAACAGTACATAAAATTTTATTTCATTAATAACTTCTGATATTTTTTCATACTTTTTTTTAATTTTTATTATTGAATTATTATTTATTGTAAACATTTTTTTACAATCTGAGGTTAATAATTAATAAATCAATATATTTAAATAAAAAAAAAGGAGACGAAGTTGAATTCGAACCGATGTGCCTTCCCCTTGTAAGATCCAAATTTTTCTAAGCAAAGATTGGATATTCATAAATATAAATATATGGATGGGTTAACATTTTCAATTCTCTAAATGTTGGTAGTATAATAAATGCAGTGAAGATCATTGATTAACAAAAAACTAACACATACTTTTTTAACATCTGAATCAGAAAATGGAAGAAAAACATTTACCTGTAATATAAAATGTTGCAGCAAGAGCTTCGACACATGATAACTGACAAGGTTTACCGTAATTAATAGGATTAGCAGCAACTAGAAACGGTAATAACCTTGGATGATGTGTTCGAATTTGTTCAAATGGTGTCTGCTCTATCTTTGCCCATGAACAATCGACAACTGCAGCCCCATTATCTTCTATAATTTTCTTATCGGCATGAGATACACACTGAAAGAGGAAGAAAAGAAATTATACAAGTCAAGTATAGATAGAAAGCCAACTAATACTATATGGTATACAAAATTTAATTGGTGATAAAATATACTAAAATATTTAAAGAGTAAAGCAATATCAGTAAGAAAGTTAAAAAAATAAATAAAAAAATTTAAGTAAATTTAAAATAAAAATCAATCTATACAACTCACTCAAATCTAGATGGAAACTTTAATATACTGAGAATCTAAACTTGATTCATGATTCACTTATAAAGGCGATTCAAAATTGCGTAGTAATACTTTTGAAGTTGATTTGGTATATTAGTATAGATTGTATTGGTTTCTAAACTATCTAACAAAAAAGCATAATCAAAGTATTTTAATAAACTTAAAATTGAGATACAAGTTGCTCATAATGGAATGGGCATTCTTAAGAATAATAAGATCCAAAGCAGGCGGCTTGTTAGATATAGTGAAGTCAATTCCCATTGCTTTCTTCCATTTAGGCAAACATGCAGCAACTACACATCTTTATATAAATGCTAGTGAAATGCAGGTGATATTTCATCCTTAAATATTTATTTTAATAGAGTTCAGCCTATTATTACTGGACAAAAATGCTTTATTCGAATTATATATAGAGTACTGTTCTAAAGTCATCCATATCCATTTTTAAGGAACTTATTTTGCTTTCCTTGAGGCATTTATGATTTTAAAAAGTAATCCATATTTTTTTCTTTAGAAAGGTTTTCAGTTGGGGAAGGATTTATTAAATATGGAAAATATCATTCTGCCTAAGCCTAGGAGAGAGTTTTTTCATTGACTCTTTTTAAATAAAGCAGCTAAGATATTTAACAGCTTATAAAGTTATAAAAAGTATACATGGTTTCAAACATTTTTTAAGAAACTGCCCAACTTGAGTGTAGAAAGAATCACTTTTTTTAATATGCATATTAAAATTACTCTGGATAAATCTTCTGATAAGTTACTTGTGGAACATATGTACTAGTCATTTTAACTTGATTTGACTTTTTTCTATAAAGACACTAATTATTATTATTAGACTGAAAAATTAATTATCATAATAATTTTTTTTTATGTATTATTTTTATACATTGATCAACTCAAGATGGCACCAGTGGAATCCCAGAAATGATGGCCATTTTGAAAATCTGTTATAACTGACACTGCAATTCTGTTGTAATTCTTCCGTCCTAATAAATAAAACTAAAACCACAATGTTCAGGGTAAAAATCTTTTAATCATACCTTTACTTTATTTTCCACTTTACATAATTTTCAAACTCTATTTGAAAACCATGTATTAATACATTAGGTTTCTATTTAAAACTAGCAGACCTGGCAATGCTTTGCTATTGCTAGATTTGAGCATAATATATATATTATATATATAATATATAATAATAATAAAAATATATATTAATCCAGTGTGGGGTTTGTCAATCCTTCATCTGGTGCATCCCCTGGTGGCAGATAGGGGAATGCCTGGCAGATATGCAGGGTAGGTGGGAAATAAAATACCACCTGCAGAACAAAATGACAACCAAAATCCATACTGCGTTGGAACAAGCGGCAGTATGGTCAGCGTCTGTTCACCAGGAGGTGTGGCTGTAAACATGCTCCAGGAACTCACAATCCCTGGTTTTACACCACTAGCAAAAGCTAGAAAACTAATTACAAGCAAACATGACTTGTAAAACTAAATACAAAATTACCCCAGGTGGACGATCCACCCACTCTAAAGTGGCAACCAAGCACTCAGATTCTGGGGAGCTTGGACTTATACGAGAGAGCAAGTCGGAGTACTCCGGTAAACTTCCACAGAAAACACACAATTACATTGGTACTTTCAACATTCAGACTCTGATTCAAACAGGAAAACTACACAATCTCACAACGGAACTCATGAAGCAGAAAATCCGAATTCTCGCCTTGCAAGAAACATGCTTCACAGACTCAGAAACAATAACTACAATAATTACAGAATCTTCAAAAGTGGAATAAACAAGAAAATTGACAAAGGAGCAGCACTGTTTGGCATGGACTTCGTTGTAGACAAAAAGGTATTGGAGTCAGTAAAAGAGGTAAAACCCATCAACAATAGACTTATGACCTTAAGAATCAAACACACAAACAAAAACTACACCTTTATTAATGTGCACGCACCAACAAACGGTGACAATAAAAAGGAGCCTGATAAAACAAAGATTCTGGGAAGAAACAGAGATGGCTAAAATCCCAAAAGATGACGTGAAGATTCTGCTCAGTGATTTTAATGCGCAAATTGGCAGGGAACGCAAGTACAGAGATTACCCGGCACACAGGTTCACTAATAAAAATGGCACATGTCTGATTGAGTTATGCCAACAAAAGAACTTGAAAATTATGTCAACCTCACTCTGGAAAAAGCCTAAGAAACAAAAAACATGGCGATCACCTATCCACCATCTAGGAGAATTTCAGATTGATTACATGGCAATATAATATAACTACCAAAAAGAGATTCATGATGTGCAAGTGCGCAGAGGTGCTAACATCGATTCCGATCATTATTTAATCAGAATCAAAATCAAATTCACACCCAAAAGAAAATTCAGCAGGAAAAACACCGGTGATTCCAAAATTTGATCTACACAGAATCAAAGACTCCAAAATAACAGAAGAATAGAAAGAACAACCTGCACAAAACTGGGAGGAATTTCAAGCTAAAATCATCAAAACAGCTAAAGACCTAATCCCTCTTCACAAGAGACCTAAACTATAATTACATTAAATCAGAAGAAACACAGAAGAAATTTTTTGAAGTTCGCAAATAAACATCAAAGACTTTAAGGCAAACTAAAAGAAAATATATCAATGACCAACTGAAGTCAATTGAAGACAATTTCAAAAATTACAACACATTTTTATAAGACCTTTGCGAATCAAATCAAGGGGTATTTTCCACAAAACCTTTGCTTTCGGAAACAAGATGGTAAATTGGCCTTGAAAAATAATGAAAATTGCCATGAACTAGCCACATATTTTTCACAACTTCTAAATTGTCCAGAACCCAAAGAGAGATTTCTGAAAACACAGCCAGAAATTGCACCAGAAAACTCATTACCACCGACACAAGAAGAAATTTATTCACAGATCTAGAAACTGAAAAACATCAATGCAGCAGGGAAGGATGGAATCGTAGCTGAATTTCTGAAAAAATTAGGCCCAAATTCACTCAAATAAATTACATAAATAATCCTAAACATATGGCAAACTGAAAAAATTCTGAATGATTGGAAGATTGCTCTAATCCACCCACTGCATAAAAAAGGCAACAAATCAGATGTAAATAACTAAATAACTATAGAGGGATCTCTCTTGTACTGGTCACATACAAAATTCTATCAGCGTGTCTCTTGGATAAAAGCAATTAGAACTTAATTTAGCAGAATATCAAGCAGATTTCAGACCAAATAGGTCATGCCCAGAACAAATTTTTAACCTGAAAACTATTCTCAAAATATAAGTCCTAAGACAGAAACCCTTAGTATGCACATTTGTAGACTTCAAAAAGGCCTAAGATTTTATAGATAGGTCCTCACTATTCCAAATTTTGGAAGATATGGGACTAAATCCTAAAACTCGAGAACTCATAAAACAAACACTAACTGACACAAAATTTAAAGCTAAATTTATTGGAGAAATCTCAGAACCCTTCGACAATCATACAGGTGGGTGATGGACTTTCTCCGATGTTGTCCTTGACAAGGTTATGGAAGAATGGGAGAAGGAACTTAAGGAATGTGAGTTTTGAAAACCAATCTTGTTTGGTTTTCTCAAAAACAACCTCTACATATCATACCTCGCATTTGTGGATGATCTGGCAATATTAACCGATGATGAGGAGATTGCTGTCAGACAGCTTAAGATACTTAAAGAAAATCCAGAAAAAGTGGGACTGCAGATCTCATTAGAGAAAACTAGATTCTTATGTACAAAGACAGATATCACAAGTCTGAAAACCTCAAGGAATTCATCAAACCAACAGGCCTTGACAAAATCTCACAACAAAATCGTCTCCAAAAAGTCAAAAAAGCACTAGGGTTAGTTCACAACATCTACAACAAAAAATGTATGTGAAGACAGACTAAACTTCAGCATTACAACACAGTTATAAAACCAACAGTCCTTTACGCCAGAAAAACAGAAAACTTGAACTTGAAGAAATTAAAAAAATAGAAAGGAAGATCATTTGGAAAATCCTAGGAGCAAAATATACCCAAGATGATTGAAGACTACAATCGGTCAAAACAACAGAAAAGTATTCAAACATCGAAATTGACATTAAGAAAAGGACGAATGAAATTCTTTGGTCATCTCTAGAAACAGAAAATCGATTGACAAAAAGAGGAATAGAATATGTAACCTCGCTCAAGAACTCAACACCTTGGATGGACAAACTTCAAAAGGACCTAAAAAACGCCAACATAAGTCCAACAGACATTTTAGAAAAAGACACCTTCAGATACAAAGTAAACAAATGGGAAGTTACATCAGAGCAACCAAAACAAAAACAGTATAGACCAAAGTAGTCAGAAGAGCGTAAACAAGCTTTCTTGGAAAGAATGAAAACTTATTGGAGCAACAAGAAGAACTAAAAGGAAAGTTAAGTTATTTGCTTAACGTCTTCCATTTAGTGGGAGAATTCGAAAATAATAATAATATATATAATATTATTACATTATAATGCTCATATTATATATATATATATAAAATCTAGACTAAATGAACACAACTGAAAGTTTGATAAAACATTAACAAAATGAACATTACAGAACTTCACAAAATCTAACTATTCCCTTTTTCCTCTTTTCCTTTTTACCATTTCCCCTTTCCCTTTTCTTCTACCATTTCTCTTTCATCTTTCCATTTCTTTTTCCTGTTTTTCCGTTCTTTCCTTTTATCTTTTTCAATTTTTCCCTTTTTCCCATGCATAAATTGGTTCAGTAGTTTTTTTAGTTTGTAGCAGACACACATATCGGAAAGATTGAAATGGAATTTTAAAATATTTAGTATAGTGTGTGTTGCTTTTACATCCAACAGATAGCGCTGTTTTTAAAAAAAGGCATGTTTTTACCTGTCACAGGTCTGACATCTTAGGTACATAAATAGTAGGTATATAAAAACATGTGCTTATTTGAATGCAATGTGTCAAAATTTCAAAGCAACTGGTGAAGAACTTTCGGGATTTAGGATTTTGAACAAATGAAAATTTACTTTTTTATTTACATAGATAATACAAATGGCAATCATATTTAACTTTACAACTGTCATATGGGCTGACTATGGCCACTAAAAATGCAGTCACTTTCCTGAAAACAGCTTACAACAATGTGTTGTCTGGATATTGTACAAAACTTTTTAACAATTAAAAAACAGCTGATAATTATTAAAAAATTGTATTTATTGTTTTTGTAAGTTTACAACTGTCAGCCCATTGCTGTGTAACTGCTACGTTTAGAGAAAAATACCCAAAAATAAAAATGTTTTAAAATATTTTCTACCCAAATATGCAGTAAAAACACAAGGTTTCAGTTTGAAAATGAAGTTAGCCACCAAATTGTAACAAAGGTGGCTCAAAAATGTTAATACTGTATTTTTAATGTAGGAAAAAATCTAGGGAAGATTTCCCATTAAAAGTTTCTCATAACATTAAGTTTCTAGCATCCCAATTGTAGCTGTCTTGAATTAATCGTTCTGTATAATTAATACTCTGATAAGGGTGTATTTAGTTATCTGTAAACAAAAACTTTTGAAATGTTCAAATTATTCAATGTTAAAAGGTAATATGAAGAATAAAGGAAAAAATTCAATGTAATTTACTGAAGGATTAATGACAGATCTAATTAAAACTTTTCATAAAAAAAGTATAAATAATAAATTGAAAAAGTAGTAATATGTAATATATCACAGGAATGGTATAACTGGTAAAGAATATGTAATATGATAAATATATAAGTTAATAATTTCTATTCATAATCAAAAAACCTGTTCAATAAACTGAGTTGTAGCCATTGCTGTCCAATAGATTATTTTCTCTAGCACTTTTTAACTTAATTTGTACATGGAGTAACCCCCCTAAAATATGATTTTATTCCCTACAAAAACCTAATTTGCCAAATAGTTTTTGTTTTGTTACTATTATTTAAAAAAAAAAAAAAAGAAATAAAGTTGTCCAGTTGTAAATGTATTTTTATATTAGATGAATTTGTATTACTTTGTTTAATTTTATATTTATAAAAATATGTTATTTCAATATATTATTTATTTCAGAAAATAAATCTGATCTAATCACACTTCATTTTTTTCAATGCAGGAATTTCTCTTAATTACAAAATATATATATAAATCATTATTTACAATTCTTTTCTATAAAAAAGAATAAAATAGAAACAAACCTTCTCAGCAACAGGTGTTAAAACAATTCCTGTGAATCTTTGTCCCAATCTAAGAGTTCTAATCAAACTATGACGCAATAATTTTCTCCCAGAACACTTTTTTGGGTCGCAGTGCTCCAAGTCCCACATTGCTACTGGAAATGGTATCCTTACAACCACATTAGCAACTTCTTCTTCTTCTAAAATTAATAATAAAAAAAAATTGCATTACTGTATAAAAGTAATAAATAATACATTAAAATTTTTAATAGTTATTAGTTAAAATAGTAATTTTTACCATGTCTGGTAGAGTTAATGTAATTTGGATATCTTATTTTATTTCAATGTTTATTTGAATCTTATTTAAAAGAGCAATATTAAAATTTGTGGAAATAATTCTATTATAAATTGCACTATCAATATCAAATTCAGCTTTTCTATATGGCAAAGGTTAAAATAGTTAATGTGCATAAATGTGTAGGAATTGTAACTGGAAACACATTCTTGATGACTATGGCTATAAGGTTCTAACAAAGACAAACAACTGAAAGGATTTGATATACCTACTCATCTTCAATCCAAGTGTTCAAAAACTTCTTTTTTCCCCTAATTGAATAAAACTGATTTTCAAATGAAAACTTAAATGAAAAACGGTCATGTGAGAATCAAGAATGCAGGGAAAAAGAACTTGTATTCTAGTTAATATTAATATAATTTGGAATATATTGTCTGAAATCATTTTACCTGATGTTTAAAAAATTATGAATAAATTATTTAAGAACAGTTGGAAATTAAATATACTATCAACTAACACATCAGACTGTCTGGTTTCATACTTGACAACTAAAAAAATTAAAATCAAATATTGCTGCATAATCTTTTCAAGAGTTTGAATATTATGAACGAATATACACTTGAATACATTTTTTTTTAGTTTTCCCAGACAACTTAAAAAGTTGTACTTGTAATTTTTTGCTAAATAAATAAAGTTTTAGCAAAAAAAAGGTCTCATTCCTTCTTCTATTTTTAAATATAACGTGCAAGAACTACCATTTGTGAAGAAATAAGAAAGACACTGGATGAGGTTAACGCAATTCAAATATTTAAACTGTGCCAAAAATAATAAGTATAATCTGACCAAGAAGCCAGTTTCATGAATGTGAAGACAAGTACGAAGATTTGTAGTTATCACTGATCAAAGTCTACTAACTGACTAGATGTATATAATTAAAAAAAATATAAACAGTACTGTAAACCTGGTTGTTTCATTAACATTTTAAAAAAACAGCAGATTGTATTGGCTTTTCCAGTTACTGTATTGACGTGAAATACAAACATTTTCATTGCTGTAAAACTATTTAAAATGAGACTAATTATATTGCTTAAAATGTTTACCATCCTGTAAATTTAAATTATGGCAAACATCACTCAAATTGTCAACTGATTCATCCAGGCCATTTTTTCTTGAAAAGTGTCTAGAACTATTGTTTCTATAATTCTTTTTATATTTTTGATGGGTAGTTTGTTTTTTCTTCGATCTTGCACCATTGCAATTCATTTTGAAATTTACGGTAAGTTGTATTATATAACTCAATAAACCAAACTTGCAGATATGCTAAAATTAACAATGAAGAATACTTAGCAACTCGAACTGTTTATCAAGAACACGAAACTGAATCCGTACACATAACCTATTTTTACAGATGACATTGTACACGATCGTGTTGTTAGAACTTGGACGTTCGTAGTGTGTCGCTATCTTCCTGCAAATGCTAGAAAAATAATATTTTCCAGTAGACTTGAAATAATTAAAAAATTGTACCGACACAATTATTCCATATAATAATCACTTTCGTACAGCAAAAAATTAAATGTATAAAGGCATCAATAAAGCAGCATACATCAGTTACTTTGACACAGCTTTTAAACAGGTGAATCATTCCGAACTAAAAAAAAATATATATATATATAAACACACTTTTCAAAGATGTTATAAAAACCTTTGGATATCTAAAAATATGAACAAATTGATAAATATATGTATGAAATCTTAATCCATGGGTGTTGTCTGGAAGTTTTCCTATTAAACAGCTGATTTTGCTTGTCGGTTGGCAGTAGTACCGGTTTTATAATGAGCAAATGATTTGCTATTTAGTGCGCTTTTAGCATTATGAATTAAATGTTTAAGACTCAATTGATTTAGTATTATGTAATTTATTGACGTAAACGTAACGGAATAATGTTATGCATTTTATAAAAAAAAAGTCGAGTTATATTGGTTAAGTTGACAAGTATTATTATTAATTATGTCTCAATCGAAAGAATTATTTTCTTATAATACTCTTGTTCATGCAGTTGCTGGAGGGCTGGTGAGTTATAGTTTATTATATTTTTATAATGACTATTTATTGTTTATAATAGATTTGTAAAATAGCAGAAACTGAAAAGAAATGTTTTTGAAGAATTTCAAAATTAGCAGAAAGATCTTTTTTTCAAAATTAACTGTTAATGAGTTGTCTTTTCTTAAATATTTGAAAGAAAATTTCAGTGTATCTTTTATAGATATCTTTCATTGTATTTTATTGGGCTCATAAGTCTAATTCAAATTCATTGAACAAAGGTAAATGTAGAAAATTTTTTTTAAAGATTATTATACCTGAAATTGTTGATTAATATTTCCCCTGCTAATAAGAAACTATACATTTTTTCATAAAAGGAAGAGGTACATTACTGTACACCATGATATGATTTCTTACTGTACATCATGATATCTATCATAAAGACTTGAGGTACCTGTCAGAATTATGTTCTTGGAGAGATATGATATTCAGTGTACAGCCATACCCTGTATTCAACATAGTGATTGTTACTTATAGGACTAGCTCTCATCTTCCATTTGGTTATGCTTATCTCAATGAGGAAGGGATTAGGAAATCACTTTACTCTTCACTTTTCACCTAATAAGCTTGTTAGGAGGTGCTTCTTATTATTGAAAATATGGCTACATCATTTTTGTGAATACTTAATTCAAGTCTTATGAAAAATTTTTTATGTAAAAAATAATTACTGTATTTCTTAAAAATATTTATTTAACTGAAATATTTAATGTAAATTAAAACAATGTAATAGATGTATCTCAATTGAATTATATGACTTGGAAATTTTCATAAAAAAAAGCATGTGCATTGTTTTGTGTAATTTACAAGGTTATTCAATGGGAAAAATACTATGTAAATATTAATATGTAAAACAATACACCTGGGCCTTGTGTGCCCAGATAAGGTATATATTTATTTAATTTATTTGTGTTGTAGAATAGTAAATATAAGAATTAAAAACACTACAAATACTATAATGGCAAGCTTTATATAAAAATTACCAATTTATGTTAGTAAACTTTTCAAATTCATTGATTGGTAAATTATAAATATATGGAATGAGTAGACTGAAATTAAATCTACATTTACACATTGTAAATAATTGGTTCAGATCGATTGATAAATGTATGTTTAAACATGAAAACAACAATGAAAGGTTTTTTAGGATAAAATTAGTATAGACCCATTTTAAAAGTGATCATTAAAATAAAAATGAAGAAGCTAATTAAATAATTTGAAGTATATGTTAACAAATTTTTTTTACATTTAGTAATAAGTGTTATACATAAAATGAAAATTTACCAATGAGTATGCATTTATCAGTTATGACTGAAATTTTCTCAGCATTTTGAGAAAAATGTATTATATGATGTAGATGTAACTGCTACAAATGTTATATTCAGAAGCATGTCTCCTCTTATGGATGAGATATGTAATCGAGGTTAAATATTTAACTGTAACATAAAAATGAATTTTTTTATCTTTAAACATGTTATACATTAATATATATAAGGGTGTCCTGGGAAATGTTGGCTAAATTTAAGGGACTGATTCAGGACATTAGCATAAACAAAGTAAGTTCATGTGGACAAATGCCCTGTCTTGTTTCATTTTCCCTCTGTCTGCCATTTTGGGTTTCTTTTAATGAAACTTTGTGCCTTAGGCCGATTGAAATATTTGAATTAAATCTGGTGTACATGAGTAACTGTTGTCGTCTTCAAAATAAATGTTTGAAAATTTTATGTATACAAATTTCAAAATCACAGGGATTATTTTTTAATTATTAATAGCCCTGCAGATATTAATTTTATCAAATTATGTTTCATTAGATGGAATATTAAGACTTTTATTGTGAAAAAAGTGACCTGATTGTTGAAATTGTCGATTTCAAAAATAATGCAGTCTGTCAATTTTCTACCTGTTTTCAGTTCCTTCACTAACTGGATGAGAAATAATTTTTATTAATAATTTAAAAAGTTTAAATGCATCGCTCAAAATAAATGCACACTTTACATAATTTGATACATAAAGTATATACATTTACACTCTACAATGAAACAGAATTAGGCAATGAATTAGAAAAAATCAAATGTATAGCAAACCAATGATGTTTTTGTAGAGATTATTAATAATACTACATTAAAAAGGAATAAATACATTTGGAAAATCAATAAGCAAAATCGAGGAGATATGTTATTCAAACTATATTAATAAGAATAAATATAAAATAGTTAATGTTTAAAATACTGAAAATTATACTGTAACCTTTGGAGCAATAAATAATTTAACAAATATATTTAGGTCACAATAAATTTATGCATCTGAAGATAAATTTAACAATAGTGCAGTAGTGACATTTATAGTATCGATTATAAACTAATATATTCAAAACTAATAAAGAAACTTTAAACATATGTCTTGTGAATATTTAAGATTCAAAAGTGAAAACATTTTTTAAATGTTGCTGATCATATTATGCATGGATATCAATAAAAAATATAAAGAATAAATTAATAATGTCTTTAACCAAAAAAGTAATAATATTAAGTTTGATTTAAAAGAAAAAATTATACTTACAAATATAAAGAAAAACTCCTCTATCCAATCCTACATCCTCAATGAAAACTATATCTAGTAGTAGATAATTGTTTTTTGCTTTAGACTATTTGACCCAATCTTTCTTATTGTTGTGGTGAATATAAAGTGTCTGAGATAAAAGTGGCAAAATTCAAACAGAATGAGGGTACCTGCTTATCGAACTAAATATCACTTGTATTTTAGTCGGATTTTTATGTTCAATATTTTAATCAGCAGTATATTCAGCTTAATGAAGAAAGTAACTGGAAACTTCTTCACTCCTCACTTTTCCTTGTAAACATGTGCTTGTTATTCTTTGTGATGGTTAGGCCATATTTAAGATAAAATATTACAACAGGTTGTCTACCCGGTGTAGAACCTACTTCAAAGTCGAGAGTTCTAAGATTCAAATCTTAGTAAAGCCAGTTGCTTTTATATGGATTTGAATACTAGATCGTGGATACCAGTATTCTTTGGCCGGGTTTCAATTATCCACACATCTCAGAAATGATCGACCTGAGACAGACAAGACTATACTTCATTCACATTCATACACATATCATCCTCATTCATCCGCTGAAATAATACCTTACAGAGGCTAAACAGTAAAAGGTTGTCAGCAACCTTTACGTTTATTGGACTTAAGTACATACATGACAAGTAGAAGCTTATCAAGACTATTTATTTTAATAGATAATTTCTAAAGTATATAATCTATTAATATTTTGACATTATATTATCATGCCTCCTCTCATGAATCATGAGACCTTGCCGTTGGTGAGGGGGCTTGAGTGCTCAGGGATACAGAGTAGCTGGAAAGGTGCAACCATATCGGAGAGGTATCTGTTGAGAGCCAGACTAAGGAATGATTCCTGAAAGAGGGCAGCAGCTCTTTCAGTAGTTGTTAGGGGCGTGAGTCACAATGACTTAAACGGCCATATCAACATCACTCAGTCCTCTGAGTACTGCGCAGCTGAAAGCAATGGAAAACTACAGCTGTTTTTTTTTTCCAAGAAAATGTGGCTCTGCATTTTCACATATACAATAATGGAGGCGCCTTCCTTGGTAAAATATTCCGGAGGTAAAATAGTCCCCTGTTCGGATCTCCGGGTGGGGACTACTAAGGAAGGGGTCACCAGAAAACTAAAAAATAACATACTACGAGTCGGAGCGTGGAATGTTAGAAGCTTAAATAAGGTTGGTAGGCTAGAAAATTTAAAAAGGGAAATGGATAGGGTGAATGTGGATATAGTAGGAATTAGTGAGGTTCGGTGGGAAGAGGAAGGCGACTTTTGGTCAGGTGACTTTAGAGTAATTAATTCAGCGTCAAATAATGGGCAGGCAGGAGTAGGTTTCGTGATGAACAAGAAGATAGGGAGGAGAGTGGAGTATTTCAAGACGCATAGCGATAGAATCATTGTAATAAGGATAAAATCAAAACCTAAACCAACAACGATTGTTAATGTCTATATGCCTACAAGCGCCCATGATGATGATGAGGTAGAGTGTGCATACGAAGAGATTGATGAAGCAATTAAACACGTAAAAGGAGATGAAAATTTAATAATAGTTGGAGATTGGAATGCAAGCATTGGAAAAGGCAAGGAAGGAAATATAGTGGGTGAATACGGGCTGGGAAAAAGGAATGAAAGAGGGGACCGACTTATAGAGTTTTGCACGAAGTATAATTTAGTAATTGCCAACACCCAATTTAAAAATCATAATAGAAGAATATACACCTGGAAAAAGCCAGGCAATACTGCAAGGTATCAGATAGATTATATCATGGTTAAGCAAAGATTTAGAAATCAACTCGTTGACTGCAAAACTTACCCTGGAGCAGACATTGATAGCGACCATAATTTGGTGATAATGAAATGTAGATTGGGGTTTAAAAACCTGAAGAAAAGGTGTCAGATGAATCGGTGGAATTTAGAGAAGCTTGAGGAGGAGGAGGTGGAGGTAAAGAAGATTTTTGAGGAGGTCATCGCAAGAGGTCTGAGAAAAAAAGATAAGGTAGAAAATGTAGAAGAAGAATGGAAATGGAAAATGTAGAATGGGAAGAATGTTAAAAAGGAAATTCTTAAATCAGCAGAAGCAAACTTAGGCGGAATAAAGAGAACTGGTAGAAAACCTTGGGTTTCAGACGATATATTGCAGCTGATGGATGAACGTAGAAAATATAAGAATGATAGTGATGAAGAAAGTATAAGGAACTATCGGCAATTAAGAAATGCTATAAACAGGAAGTGCAAACTGGCGAAAGAAGAGTGGATTAAAGAAAAGTGTTCAGAAGTGGAAAGAGAAATGAACATTGGTAAAATAGACGGAGCATACAGGAAAGTTAAGGAAAATTTTGGGGTACATAAATTAAAATCTAATAATGTGTTAAACAAAGATGGTACACCAATATATAATACGAAAGGTAAAGTCGATAGATGGGTGGAATATATTGAAGAGTTATATGGAGGAAATGAATTAGAAAATGGTGTTATAGAGGAAGAAGAGGAAGTTGAGGAGGATGAAATGGGAGAAACAATACTGAGATCTGAATTTAAGAGAGCATTAAAAGATTTAAATGGCAGAAAGGCTCCTGGAATAGACGGAATACCAGTAGAATTACTGCGCAGTGCAGGAGAGGAAGCGATTGATAGATTATACAAACTGGTGTGTAATATTTATGAAAAAGGGGAATTTCTGTTAGACTTCAAAAAAAGCATTATAGTCATGATACCAAAGAAAGCAGGGGCAGATAAATGTGAAGAATAAAGAACAATTAGTTTAACTAGTCATGCATCAAAAATCTTAACTAGAATTCTATACAGAAGAATTGAGAGGAGAGTGGAGGAAGTGTTAGGAGAAGACCAATTTGGTTTCAGGAAAAGTATAGGGACAAGGGAAGCAATTTTAGGCCTCAGATTAATAGTAGAAGGAAGATTAAAGAAAAACAAACCAACATACTTGGCGTTTATAGACCTAGAAAAGGCATTCGATAACGTAGACTGGAATAAAATGTTCAGCATTTTAAAAAAATTAGGGTTCAAATACAGAGATAGAAGAACAATTGCTAACATGTACAGGAACCAAACAGCAACAGTAACAATTGAAGAACATAAGAAAGAAGCCGTAATAAGAAAGGGAGTCCGACAAGGGTGTTCCCTGTCTCCGTTACTTTTTAATCTTTACATGGATCTAGCAGTTAATGATGTTAAAGAACAATTTAGATTCGGAGTAACAGTACAAGGTGAAAAGATAAAGATGCTACGATTTGCTGATGATATAGTAATTCTAGCCGAGAGTAAAAAGGATTTAGAAGAAACAATGAACGGCATAGATGAAGTCCTACACAAGAACTATCGCATGAAAATAAACAAGAACAAAACAAAAGTAATGAAATGTAGTAGAAATAACAAAGATGGAACATTGAATGTGAAAATAGGAGGAGAAAAGATTATGGAGGTAGAGGAATTTTGTTATTTGGGAAGTAGAATTACTAAAGATGGACGAAGCAGGAACGATATAAAATGCCGAATAGCACAAGCTAAACGAGCCTTTAGTAAGAAATATAATTTGTTTACATCAAAAATTAATTTAAATGTCAGGAAAAGATTTTTGAAAGTGTATGTTTGGAATGTCGCTTTATATGGAAGTGAAACTTGGATGATCGGAGTATCTGAGAAGAAAAGATTAGAAGCTTTTGAAATGTGGTGCTATAGGTGAATGTTAAAAATTAGATGGGTGGATAAAATGACAAATGAAGAGGTATTGCGGCAAATAGATGAAGAAAGAAGCATTTGTAAAAATATAGTTAAAAGAAGAGACAGACTTATAGGCCACATACTAAGGCATCCTGGAATAGTAGCTTTAATATTGGAAGGACAGGTAGAAGGGAAAATTTGTGTAGGCAGGCCACGTTTGGAATATGTAAAACAAATTTTTAGGGATGTAGGATGTAGAAGGTATACTGAAATGAAACGACTAGCACTAGATAGGGAATCTTGGAGAGCTGCATCAAACCAGTCAAATGACTGAAGACAAAAAAAAAAATATTATCATGCTGGCTGCAGTTTATTTTAATACATGTAATTTTTGTATGTCACAAGTGGCCAATGTCAGCATATGCATTTACAATGGTACGTCACAGGACATCAGTATCTTATTAGCTTTAGTCTCTCTAATGTTATCTATCAGCCATTAATAGAAACTATTTGTATTACTTAGAAGTGTTATGAGCTGTACAACTGTCTATCTTGTTTAGGCTCCAACCTTACTGACCCTAGTCCTACATCTGGTAATGTGCCAAATAGACAATATATTTTACCATGTTTAACAAACTACGTAGGATCTGTACCACACTGAAGGGAAATCGAAGAGAGGAAAGCACTCTTCACAGTACCACGACTGACATGTTATTAATTAGAACTGGACGATATGTTTGACTTTGCAAAATCAATAATGTTATATTTTTTAAATAAAATTATTACATATGTACTCTATTAACATATGTATGTATGTATGTATGATGGTCTTATTAACTCTTAATTAAGTAGATTTTTAAATAATGTTATTTTAAATACAGTTAGTTCCTATCTTTTATTGATGATAATAATAACATATTGTGACTATACTTCCATCTTGGGAGAGTTGATTTGAATGTTTTCACAATAATTCACAGATATTACTATCAGTTATTTTAATATAAAACATTGTTTCAGTACGGTAAACTGCTTACTATCATTTTACATATCAGGAGGTCTGGCTTTATTATAACTTGGCATCAGAATAGCTTTGTTGTTCAGCCAATGATTTGAAAATAGTCTTTGGGCTGGTCCATAGACAAAGCTGCCTCCAACTAACCGCAGATTCAATAGGCTTTTAGTTAAAAACCATAGAATATTCTTTTAAAATAGGAAATAAGTATAGCAGGATAGAGTGGATAATGAGAAAGATGACAGTCTTTCTGTAGTTGGATCATAAAACTTTACTTACAAGCCTTAGATAGGTTATCCTTTCAGATAAAGGATCCTGTCCTCCACTCTGGAGGACAAGGAAATCAAATTTGAAGTGGGAGTTCAGCACATTACAGATCTTGCATTGACCATTTAAAATATATGCTGCAACAAATAACTTAACTTCAGATATTGAAGATTTATCTGAGAATAGACTTAACCTTCACTAAAAAGAACCCTCACCTCCCTCCAGAACTGTGTGGTATGTTGAAACAGCTGAGAACAATTTATTATTCACCAAATTTCTGTTGGAGGTTACTATTAACTACTTGTACAAATTGTTTTGTTCTTATTGTTTTCTGATAACGGCATGTTGCCTATCTTTCGTTTTGGTGTAATGTTGTATTAGAGGAAATGAAAAAGAATCAAAAGTACCATTTTTAAAAGCATGCCACATACCTGTTATGATATTTTAACATTAAGTAGCTTTTTGATGTGTTACTTTATTTTGACCAGTGAATCAAAATGAAAGTATTACTTAATGAATAGTGATTTTTTATTTTTTTTATTTCAGGGCAGTGTTGTTGGAATGGCAACATTTTTCCCATTGGATACTGTAAGGTCACGGTTACAATGTAAGTTTATTGTTTGTTTTTTTAGGAAGTATTATTATTTGTGTATTAAATGGAAGTTTAAATTACTTTTTACTACATTTAATACCAATATTATGATAGTATATTTTGTAATGAAGTACGACATATATTTATTAATTAGCCGGTCAAGGCTTGCTTCACTAACCCTTCTCATTTAACCAGGAAGAGGGTTATGCCTCCTGGACTCTCCAGTGTTCATTAAACACATGCTTGTGAGAATAATAGTGATAAATAAAAATTAAAGCCTGTCCAATTTATAAAAACCATCAGCGTGTTGCAATTGTTTTAGAGCAACAGTTTGTTCAGTACAGGACTTGAAAGTTTGAGTGCTGCTGGATAATGCAGGTTTCAAAATAGTTGGCATCCATCCTAAAAGTAGTAGTTATAGCTAGTTACCCATCTTTTGTATGGGTAAAAATATATTTCGCTTGGTTCTTAGCATTACCAACAAACACCACCAGATAACCGTACTTTGTTTCTCATTTTTTTGAAATATCTTTTTATTTTACATTTCTTAGTCAAGTAACCAGAGGCAGGTGCAGCCTATTGCATCTTACATATAGTAACTGTGGTAGTGGCTTCTTCAGTTGTACATTTCCACTGTACACCATCGCATCCCTTAATAGATCAAAATTGAAAAAAAGAAAATGGTTTGTAGAACCATTTTATCTGAAGAGTATTTGTAAGCTCAATTTGAGGGAATATCTTGTTTAGAATAGTCGGAAATTTGCAATCATTGTTAAAAATATTTTTATCGTTCATCAAAGTGATACTGAATCAAGTTTTGTATGACTGAAGTATTTTTCCTGATAGAAATAAAAAAATAATAAAAATATTAATATTAATATTTCTTGAAAAAACTTTTTATTTGCAAAATAAATGTTATTTTTAACTGCTTTCTTAGCTAATTAGATGGTTATTCTGCAATTGAATTTTGAATTTTGGAATATAATATTTTTTGTATCTTTTGCATCAGGATTTTGTAATCTTTAAAATTTTTCCTTGAATAAGAAAGATTTACTTTAATTTTATATTTTATTGCTGAGCAATTATTCAAATTTTTAAGGTCATTTTAAAATTAAATTTTTTTTTATATCTACTGTTACTAAAATAGTTGGTCGAACTCTTAAGTGGATGGTAGTTAATGTTTTAATAGCTGTAAACAGCTGATATAGTTCTATCTGCCCAGTTGATGTTACATCTCGATTCCCCCCCCCCCTCAACGAGGGAAGAAAATCCCGCCTTGTAGCGTGTCAGGTCGCTACACCACCATCGCCGTTCCTAGCCAGTAGTGGCTTTAACGGAGGACATCTTCTCGTCCTCAAACTGATCACATTCCACAGCGTTCAGTTCAGGGCACGTTGAGATGCCACCGATGCAGATGCCCCGACGGACATCTATATCGGTAAGTTCACCCCGATAGTAGATTTTGGGTTTTACGCCTTTCGAAGAAGACAACTGACACCTAAAGCTACCATGTCACTCTCAGGAACTAAGCTAGAAACCTAACCGCGGAAGATCGAAGACCCCGCGCCTAGTTCTAACAATTTAAGAGCCAATTTCGTGAATGTCTCAAATTCTAGGCAATATAACAACAAATTCCCCATTAAAGTGTTGAACGCAACGAAATTTAGACCTATTTCCCTTAATGAACCCAGCTACATTATAACTCATACATGAGTGCAAAATTACGGACTCCGGTCTGGTCTACCGTGGAGAGGAGATTGAACGCCTACTCCCACTCAGCTCCATCGCGAAGTCCCACGTGACATTCACCTTCTTCCATTAACCGCCGTCGAAACGCCGCTGCACGCCACCTACGCGGTATGCAGCCACGTCCCACCGACAGCGTCGTATGCTCATAAAACTGCCACCGTCGAAGCGCGACCACACCCCCCGGGACAAGGAATTCCATGCCCGTTGGCAGCGGCCGCAACTCCGCCGATGGCTTAACAAATCAATTTGACACCTCTTAAAACTTAACAGTGGCTTGATGCCGAAGCGCCTACCTTCGGTCAATCAAACTGCCCAGGCGGACCCTAGCCACCCGGGTTCCTACTCTACTAAATCCGTTCGGCCGCCCTGCCCTGGGGGAGGAATTTTAGGAAGCCAGCCACAATCGTCCACTCACTGCAAGTTCTCCAGTTGACTCACAGATCCAAAATGTAGTTTACTCTCTCAAGTTCCCTACCAACTCTGGTACGCTTAGCTTCGTACCGTGGACAGATTTATAGGACATGGTCCACTGTGTCATCGACCCTACAATCCGGACACAAGCTGGAATCAACCAACCTAAACCTCGCTAAACTGTCCCTAAAGACACCATGTCCTGACAGAAATTGAGTAGTATACCGACTGGGGGAAACCCAGCTAATAGCACGCAATTCCCTAACATTTGGAAAGATACCATGCGTATATCGACCAGTAGAAGATTCAGCCCACCTAGCTTGCCAATAGTCAAAACCTTGGTCTTCAATTTCCCGCATACGGCCGGATGTAAGAAGGGGCCTTCCTTCTTAGAGATGTACCGCTGGCTACGCTCTGTAGCCAAAATATCCACTGGCTTCATGCCAACGATCACAGTAACTGCATCTTACGAAACAGTCCTGTAATCGCTGACAACAGCTAACAACAGAACATGCTGAGCTCATAACAGAATGTCCCTTTAACTCTGCAGTTGATGTTACAGTTGCATCCTCAGTTCTAAATCAACTGTTCATAGAGCCGACTTCAGCAAGGATCTGGCATTTTCCACTATCTTTCAACTAGTCATTAAAATATGTAGGTTTTAATAAAACAAATTAATGGACCTAGATGTTGATATTATTGAAAAATTTCAGTATTTAATTGTAAAAATTATACATTGAACATAAGACCAGTTGGTGACAGTATAGTAAAGATTCTCGTAATTCCAATATGCAGAATTTTTCGCAGTTAGTGGAGAACGTTTACTTATTAAAAAAAGTTTGCCTAGCACCTTCTTTTCTGAATATTGCTAATATTTTGATTATAATGATCCAAATATTAGCATAATGTTTATGATTTGAAAGGTTATTGGACATCATAAGAAAACATTGATGACATGGTTAATATTCAGAAACAAGGCTTCCAGGAATTTTGATTAATGAGAAGTGTTAGACTAAGTATTGAATCCAGTTTAAACTTTAAAGAAGTGCTAGAGGAAATTGTTTGAAATATTTTTGTTTTAATACTTTCAGAATAGATTCTTTTTTTATATAACTTACATGCTCATTCTTTTTGTGCACATTCCTTTTGTATTCCAGCGACTTTTATGATTTATTAGTCATAATTGAAAAAAAAGATTATTCATTATGTTTTGTTACAGTGGAAGAAAAAAGAGAATCCAAAAGCACTCCAGCTGTAATCTCAGAACTTATCAAAGAAGAAGGCTTGTGAGTGTTACTTTTAAAACAATAAATAAACCTACCACAACTGAGAATTTAACATTAATGTTGATACTGCTATTAATAGTGATATGTTTAACTAATAATGTTTCATAAAACTAATTTTTTAAAGATCGAAAATGTAATTTATTAAAAAATTCCATATTTTAATTCATTAATTTTTTTTTCTAACAGAAGGACTTGCTTTATAATACATGTAATTGCACTTCCAGAAGTACAGAATCATATTATTCTTAAAAATTGTTTTGTTTAAAAATCATTATTTCGCATTTCATCAGACTAAACAATACATTTTTTTCGATCTGAAATGTGTATTAGCAGTTGATATGAACATATTGAGAACTTGTGCATTTTTCTTGAACATTTTAAAATGCTAGGCACGTTTGGTACTTTAATTTTTGGTAGGTTTTATAACTTTGTGAAACATGTTTATCTGTCATTTTTGTAAGTTTATTACTAAAACATCCTTTCTAAAACTGTTTTATTTATTCTCATGAAGTAAAATTGGATTGTAGTTTTCATATAAGCACAACTTGTTAAATTAATTTAAAAAAAATAACTCAACAAGATGGCAAGTATTGCAAGTTTTTTAAAATCATCTTTATGTCAGTTGAGTCGTTCAAACGTGATATCTCAATAAAAAAAAAAGATTAGCCCTTTTATAAAAATTCATGTGATATCAGTTTGCCAGTTAGCTATGTAGAATTATAACAGAATTTACATATTGTAAAGAATAAAATATATTCTTGAGACATCAATTTCCTAAAGACATAATCTCAAGACATAAAATTCATAAAAACAAGTAGAAAATAAACCAAGACATGGAAGTGCAAATTAATTCTTTTGTTTTTTTATCTAGTTCCTTTAAGTGGTTCCTGAAGTTTCTGTGCTTTAATTGGAAATATTTGATTTTTGTAATAATGTAGGATATCAAACAAAAATCAAAACCTTTCACAATCTGCTGTTCATGGTTAACATACCAATTCATAGTACAGTTATCCAGAAAGTAAAAACCGTTTGTGTATTGCATGCATGCATCTTCACTCCCAACAGATCAAGGCCAGCTGGTCTCAGTGTTGTTTTGCTATGCTGTACAAACTTTTGTAGTTGTACTGTGATGTGGAGTGATTTTGTAAGAATTTTTAATGAATAAAAAATTGGAAATTCCGCCGACTGTGAGGTATGATCATACAGTTTTTTGAATGCGCATGATGTTTGTCCTGAGGAAATTCATCGTCAAATTATTTCTGCATATGGTGACAGTGTAATGAATAATGGAAATGATGTCATTTATATATGGCAGGGAGAATATCTGTCCATGACAAGCATCACTCAGGACACCCCACTCTCATTAATGAGTAACTAAAAGAGCAGATTGACAAACATGTTAGAGAGAACTAGCGTTTCACATTAGATGAACTTTGTGATAAATTTCTTGTATGTTCACGGGGTCTCTGTTATGAACAGAGGGGGTGGTGTGATGAACGGTAACCCACAAGGTGGGTGTCTTCTCTTCTCTGTTATGTGAAAATGACAATGATGTCAAGACTGCTTTTTGTGACTGGCTTAATGGATTGGCAGCAGACTTCTTTGACAGTAGCATACAAAAACTACAGCCATGATCTGACAAATGTTTTAACTTAGGAGATGATTATGCGAAAAAATAGCTTAAAAGATGTAGATTATGATATCTCTAAATTACATCATACAAGTTAGAATAAATATAATAAATTTATTATAAAGCAAAAACAGTTTTTACTTTCTAGATATGATCCTCATGTAATATGTACGATTTAATTAAAATACATCTAATAAAAACATGATGTTTATAAGTCGTGAAATTGTACAATATAGTAATTGTTTGAGATACAGAAAATTTAATTGTACATATATACCCAAAAACTTGTTTCACCTTTAATAATGGAACAATGAGCTTTTGTACTAAACCTTTGCACATTAAAGCAAACGAAATCAAGGTCATGATAAAACAATGTTTAGTTTCTTCCTCTTCAGAAGCAAGCAGAATTGGATATTAACTGACACAGTAACTAAATGAAGCTGTAGTACTTTGTTTCCAGTATTATTCAATCACCTCCACATTGACTCTGCTAACAGACCAATGATTGGACGCAGAAGATGTGGTGCAATTCTGCACAAACGGGGAAAAGTCCCCTTCTCGTGATGGGTAAATCAAAGATCTTTTTAATAATACTGTGCTACAAAGATATGATTTAATTATTAAATATAATGTTAATTAGTAATACAATATTGTTTTGTTTTTATCTGTGTACAGTTTTACTCTGTACCGAGGAATTGTTCCTGTGCTAGAAAGCCTTTTGGTGTCAAATTTTGTATATTTTTATACATTCCATGGTTTAAAGAGACTGAGAAGTAAAGAATCAAGAACAGCTAGTAGAGATCTTTTACTGGCTTCATTAGCAGGTAATTCAATATTTTGTATTTTATTATGTAGATACGTATTAAGTATGATGATTATATTAGTTCCATGATTTTTTTTTATCTGCGTGAAGTGTTTTTAAAGTCTCTTTATTTACTCATCACTCAATGAACTATTCTTTTTACATTATTTTTTTTCTTTTTTGTTGCATTTCTTCAGTCATTGAATCTATCCATTTACCCTCAGTAAGGGTTACATTATGTTACTCAGTAAGAGTTACATTCTCTTCAGTACGGCCTGAGTATTCTATTTTGACTAACTCGTTTCATTATATATGATGTGGTATCAAAAGTTCTGAGATAACTTTGTTTAAGGAAAAGTACTTTATTTACCTAACTTTGAATATTATCTCCTTTAAAGTAGTCATCCTGCACAATAATGCACTCCCAGCATTTCAGCAACTTCTGGAATGTGGCCTTGAAGTCATCTTTTGTAAGTAAGTCAAGAACAATTTGTGAATTGCACTGGATATTGGCACCGTTGCTAAAATGATGACCTTTCACTAGCATCTTCACCTTTGGGAAAAGTGAGAAGTTCATGGGAGCTACATCTGGTGAGTAAGGCAGGTCTAGAAGCGTTAATGTGTTGTTATTTGCAAGAAAATTACAAACAAGGTGACAGGATGCACTGTTGTCATGGAGAATCCAGTTCTTTGTGCTGTAGATTTAGTCACTTTCATTGAATGTTCTTTCTCAAATATCAACAATGTTCACCAACGTTTTCAGCAATGTTGTTGATTGTCTTTGTGCAGGTCACTGAATTTTTTCCACATTTTCAGGAATGATGCTAGTGGATCAGTTGTCTTTCAGGGACGTTCTTCCATTATTCAAGCGTGCATGCTAATCAAAACATTGTGTGTGAGACCCATTGCCTTATCGCCATAAGCTTACAGAAGCAAACTGAATTACTGTAGCTGATTTCCCTAGCTTAAAGCAAAGTTTCACGTAGGCTCTTTGTTCCAAATTCTTATCCGTGGCATAATTGCAGACTACCAAATGACTTAAACATAAAACACCTATTTAACAATTCCCAATGTAAATACTACATTGGCATTTGGCACAGTGCATTATAAACTTCAGAAGTTAGACTTTAGTACACTGCACTGTAAAGTTCAGAGGTTAGGCTTGCGCTTACATAACCTGTGCTGTCAGCTGTTGGCATGCTATAGAACTAGTCTAAGAACGTCTTGATACACCTCATATCTTGTTTTACCCAATGATGCATTTAAAAACTTCATATACATCACTTTATTTTGGTTTTACTTTACAGTTTTAAAAGTGATGAATGAAAAAGATAAGAATGTAAAAGATAAACTGATGAATGTAAAAGATAAGAACAACTTCAATGAAAAGATTGCTTCAATAGCCTCCCTCCATACAGTGGGCATCCATCTTGTCTAAATTTCACATGACGTGTTAGGAATTCAGTCCTGTCCTTTGCATAATGATAAAAAATAACAGCTCCTATTTTTTTTTTGTTCTATCATAAAGCCAGCATCAACCATTTCATGGATAATGGTACAAGAAATAAATGAACACTTTTTTAATAATGTCATCAGTGATGTCACATCGATCCTGTTCACTGAATTCTTCAACATGATGCAACAGATCATACTTAATGATAGGCAGGTGGCGAGTTCATTCATTATGGATATTCTCTGTCTGCATTAAAATTTTACACTGTACTGTACTGATTGTTCATCCATCACATCTCCATAATCTTCTTTGATTTGATGGTAAACATAGTATATTTCGTGGATTAAAAAATCAAATCACCGATCTCGCTATACATATGGCGGCATTTTCAGTTTTATTGATTATAAATACATATGGATACATTACAAGTGATAAAAAGGACAATGAGAACTCTCTCACAGACTAAGTAGATGCATGATTATAATCAGCTGAGTAGGAATAAGGTAAGGATGTGCAAACAGGTATTACTTTCCATATGACCTTTGAACAATGGTTTTTCTCATTTCAATTTGTAGTCTTGAATTCTCAAAAATATGATTATAATTGAATTTCTTGTCCTTTGTTATACAAATTAGTCTGTATTTTGCAACTTGATTCAGTTATGCAATAATTTAAATAAACTGAATACCTGAGCTAGGTTGTTGAATGTAATCTTAAGACATCCTGGTATAATTTATTCTGTTTAAAGAAGTTAAAAACTAAGAAAAGGCAGAGATAAGGGTGCATGATGTAATAATAAGTATTCATATATTATGCAATCGGTACAGGACATAAAGAACTGTTAATGTGCATTAAACTACTCAAAAATTTATGACAAAAAAGAACATGTTTTAAAGATATTGTGACAAATAATTTTATTTACATTTTTTTTCTATTAAGCAGTGTGACAATATATTTTTGCAAGCTAATTACAGTATTTAAAACAGATATTTAAATTTATTTTTTAAGTATAGTGAAATATATACCAGTTATCCATTCTGTAATTCTGTTTAATCTGACATTGCATCATTTAATAACCTTTACTTTTTATTTTTAAAAGGTATGTTTTGTTACAATGAGCTCTCACGACAAAAACGCTTCTTTGTTTATTTGTGATGCTTTTAATTTGTTGATAAAGCAGAGAAGCTGACACCACTCATTATGTAGGCAGTAAATTGAAATTCAGATGAGAATAAGAATATACTGAAATAAAGTATGAAACAGAAAGTGGATGCTTCAAAACAAAAGTGTCTTTGCCTCTGCATTATTAATATCGGTTTTCAATAAAGATTTCTTGATATGGCATCAGTTAATAATAAATTATCAAAGGATGATATTCTGTTCCTAATGTACTGGCATTTCATTAGTGTGTAAACAATAGTAAATAAATCAAGAAAATGGTGCCATGTATTGAAATTTGATGAAAGTTTGGTACTTTTTAAAAATATTTAGTAGAATTGACCTTTTTTTTTTAACATTTCCGTTTTTATTATAATAAACTTTAATAAAATAAATTAATAAACTTAATTTTTTATGTGTATGTGAATGTAACACTCCTATTTTATATATATATATATATATATATATATATATATATATATATATATATAGGGGATATATATATATATATCCACCCTAACATTCTTTTTTTGCTAAATTCCTTTATTTACAGTCAGCTTCTATATTGAAGCTATAAGTAAGTCATATGACAGATTACTACTTTAAATAGGATCATCAAATAATAATCCTCACTGAGTACAAAAACAATTTATGTGAATAAATATAAGATAAATACTGTGCATAAACACTAGTCACTATGAAATAACATAATATTTGATAGTTTCCTTGAGCATAGTTAAATATCTTTACACCATTAATCAAGTTGGGTACATAAATAGAACAGAAGTAAATAAAATATTAACTTTAAATAGAACAGAAATAAATAAAACATTAACTTTAAGATCACCATAGATAAATAATAAATGTAAGTATTCATAAATCTGAATAACTGAAAATAAAACAAAAAATAATTATAAGAAGTGTTATCTCCAACAAACCGGATCATCATAACAATCCATCAACTTCATCAAGCCCATGGAGTCTTTTGAGCCTTCTATTGTCCTCAGTGTTGTCCAGTAAATTCAAAGCTAAATGATTAACATGCTTCTCCAACATGGACACATACCTCAAAACTAGGTGTTCAACTTTTTCCTGAAAGTATGGAATGCCTCTGTAATCATGGATCTCAGTATTCTTCGCGAACCATGGCATTTGGGTAATGTTCCATAGTGTTTTATTCTGAAACATTGAATGATCTCCACATTGCTGTTACTGGTTGTGCCCCAGAGTTCAATTCTCTAAGTCCATACCGCTGCAAGAAAGCTTTGTAAAACAGAATCATGTCTGATAAAGAAAGTTGAGATCCCTTATCCAATACATCTTTATAAACTTGATGTCAAGCTACTTCCTTTACTTGATCTCTTTCAAGTTAAACGGCAATCAAGGTAAATGCCCAGGTACCTTACCTTACTGGTATCAGGTATTCTGACACCATTTAAATGAACTTCAGACTTCAGAGCAATCTTTTTTCTCATTGTGAATGTTATGTGGCTGAAATTTGTTGGATTTATCTTTATCTCTATTTATACGTATCCAAATGCTGATGGATCTAGTGCAAATTGTAATTTCTCTGAGACTATATTAGGGCTATTGTCAACCGCCAAGATTGCCATGTCATCTGCGTATGATGCAAATGTAACATTGTCTGGATTAGGTAGATCAGCAGTTTAGACCAGGAATAAAACCGGTCCCAGAACTGAGATGAGGAACTCCTGATTTATTGTTGAAAAACATAGATATCTCTTGATTTTGGTTAAGTTGTGAAAAGCAATCATCTATTCATCATTAGCTACATAGGATTAAGTATAAGGTTGTGACAGGCATGATTTTAATTAAAAAAGAAGACCAGGCAACCAAACTTTATCAAATGATTGTTCTACATCCAAAAAGACTGCCGTCAAGTGATACCTTTTCTCATCTAGACACTTGACATTTATTTTAGATAAAATCAGTAGCAGGCTTATATACCTATATGAAGATACTTCCTATGAAGGTTTGCCATGTTTCAAAACATTGTTATCTGTGATATTTTCCATTCAGATAGGTAGTGAGTTTTCCTAAGGATGGGTTGACTGCATTGCAGTCAACCCATGGAGCCTTTTGTATGTTGTACTTGTGTATCTTCACCTTCAAGAAGGGCCTTTAAGAGAGATATAGAGGAATTGGACTAAGAAGTCGCTAATCTCCTACTTGGTACCTCCTTGCATCTCATGCAGCAGAACACCTTGCCTGAGTGCTTAGTGAACTTTTTGGCTGTTTTTATAGGCCTACCAATTAGCTGTTTTTAATGGTGGGAATGAGGTTGGTGTTCGCTTGAATTTTTTTGTAACATTTTAATTTTTCCCCTAACATTCTGACATACTCTTTTCTGTGCCTGTACACATTAATCCTTTTACTCATTTCATGAGTATTGTTTAGTACAGCAAAATGTTACCTCTTTGCAATTATTAACTTAATTCTATTTGAAGTTTTATATGTTTAAGATATTTAAGTTTTGCCTAATGCAAATTTTTTATAATTACTTTTAATTCTTGTTTTTTTCTTCAGGAGTAGTAAATGTTTTGACTACAACACCATTGTGGGTTGTTAATACACGACTAAAAATGGCTGGACTTAACAATAGTAATTTAAAATATAAAGGTTTAATAGGTGAGTATTATTTTAAACAGTATTTCTATGAAGAGCAGAAGTCTTTAAATTCTATAGCTTAAATATAAGTTGTGGCTGTAGTAATTTTTGGCTTCTTATCATTACAAATGAGAATATTCATAATATTTGTTAGTAATATAATTGTTTATTAAAACCAGAAGTAGGCTAATTATTATATTGTATAACTTAACTATAATTCCTCATAACATTAAACTGTTACTGGAAAATATATTTAATGTTACTTAGTAAAAGGATATTTTTTGATGATGTATTTGTTTTTTAGAGTAATTTCTTAATTATATAGTGGCTTGATGGATCTGTTTTGACTGACTGTCAGTTAAAACTGATTGGATCAGTTCATTTTAAAAAGAGCACATTGGGAGAAAAATTTCTGCTTGAAAATTTTACAATTATCTATAATTTTGTTCTTTTTGAGATTTATGTTTTTTCTCTGGTTTTCTACTTCCTTCTAGTTTAATGGGTTTATTAGAAAAAATGAATTTTAAATCAGGTTTCCCCAAATTATTTTAGAGATGCATATTTTAAACCACACAGCAACAGAATCATCCTGTCTTTTCCAAGCTTTTCCCCTACCCATCAATTTGTAAGTTAGAATGGAGCAAGCAAGCTGGAAGTAGATGCATTTAAGGAAGGAGGGAATATCAGTTAAGAGTGCTAAAAATAAAGTTGTTACCTATAATGGATTAAGAAAGTAATTATTTTTCACTTTTGCGAATAATTTTTTACTTTAAATTAACAAGAAAAAAGATAACAGTAAACTGAAACAAGTGGAAAAAGCAAACCACCATTTTTTAAATGCAGGGTCACAGTGATGACTGATCCCACAAGTATTTCACTAATCTGAAATACTTAGGGGAAATTCCTTTCTTTAATATTTAAGATTAAGGGGTAAGGTTTTAATGCCCTCATAGTAGTTATCAAAACCATAATTAAAAAAAAAAAAAAAAAACAGAGTCTGACTTGGAAGAATTCTCTTCCTTTCTTAGGATTTATGATTTCAAGCCTGAAGTAGTTTTATCACAAAAATTCAAGTCTGAAGTAGTTTTATCACAAAAATTTTGTTTCAGTCTTCTTTTCTAATCGATTCAGCAAACTTTGATATTTTTTTACTCCAATTAATGCCTGCTAAATCTGATTTTATTTTTAATAATTGCATTTATATGTATAGAAAATTGTTGTTGTAGATGGTTTAATAACAATAAGTGGAAAAGAAGGTATTGAAGCATTATGGAATGGTACTCTACCATCTTTATTGCTTGTCATTAATCCAGCTTTACAGATGTCAACATACGAAGCTATCAAAAGACGTTTAGAGGGTAAAATTCAATTATCTGCCTACCATTATTTTATTATAGGGGCTATATCTAAAGCTGTTGCTACAATGCTGACATATCCTCTTCAGCTAGTTCAAACTAAACTGAGGGTAAGTTATCATGAATTTTGTATACATATTTTCATTAGTGTACACTGCTAAAGCTATCTATTATATGTTTGAACTATTTGAACTATTATATGTTGCTAAAACAAAATCATATAATAAAACAACTTAAACATCTACAAAAAAAAGCATGATTGAGAAATAATTTTTAATTTTATAGGAATCCACACTTTTCTTTTTCAGTTTTATTACATTTTTAAAAAAATAATCTTTAAGCAAAAACGCTTTTTATGTACCAAATATAAAAGGCACCAAATGCAGTGAGTATGGAGGGTGTGGAATAGGTTCAGATTTTTATTTCACAATTTCCTCAGTGGTCACACAAAATGTGTGTGGCTGAGCATTATCATGTTGTGGAATTATAGGTGCCAAGGATTGTTGAACACACACACCCACACAAACACATGCACATCTCCTAAGATGTTTTAAAGCACCAAAATTGATGCTTCTCAGTCACAGGAACTGGTCAAACACTGCGAAGTCCATCCTCAGTATTCGCTTTGTCAACTTCTGATGCCCAGAATTTTATTGCTCACCTAATTACAGCACGTCAATATTTTCATCACCACAGACGATGATGAATGTCACTAGTATTCACTTTCCCTGGTTAAAAATTCAATCATTGCACATTGTTTTTGATGCCTTGATGTAGCAGGTGTACTAAATTACATGACAATGGTGACTGATAAAAAATGAGAGGACATTGTCAACAAGTTTTGTAATGTTAGTAGCAGGGTGAATGAAATTACAAGATGGCAGCAGATGTTACTTCGGGTGACATTTTGTTCCACTGTTCATTAAATTACATTTCAGCCACTCCTCATAGTTCAAAGAACTTCTATCTGCTCAAAAAACTGAAGGACTTTTAGGGTAGCAATCAATTTCTAAGTAATGTTAAATTGGAAGAATTTGTCAAGTAATGTTAAATGAACTTTATCTACTTGGAATAGTAAAGGTTATGTTTATATTTCATATTATATTTAGTTACAAATTAAAATTTTGTATTTAAATTTTTTCAGTTAATAAAATAAAGTTGTCAAATATTAATCAGAATATGTTTTTTATAAATTACTCCATTTTGATAAAAGTGATATAGTTATTTTCAGTAGTCTAATCAGTATATATTTTTTTAAACACAACAAGGAGCGACCGGTAACCGCCTAGAAAACGTTGCCTCGGTGCCACCCGTGTGTCGCAATGTAACCTGCCCACCATATCTCCAGTCTCTTCTGGACCTCCATTGAAGTCCCTCTTGGATCATTAGAACATCCTGACCTGCTCTTCAGGAAAACCGTGATGTCTCTCACCAGGAGGGCTATCCTTTCCATTCCTACCCTACCTGGGGTTCGAGTATGCACCCTACGCATACCTCCCTCCCCAATTCAGCACGCCCTCTCCTCATTCCTCAAGGGTCCTTCTTACATCATCAAAATGACTCGACCCAGCCACTCTTACATGTAGCCGTGCCAGGTTACCCTTAGCAAAAAGGCTGCCTCCCATGCCCTATACGGTTCCGCGCTTCGACCTGGCTTCTCTTATTTTTTGAAGCCTTCTGTTTTTTTTTATATACAACATATTACACGACAATTTTGTATATTTTTTTTAAACTTTGAAGATACTGCTCTCGATTCCTATACTCTCTAATCAGCATCCCACTCCATCGCTTCTTTTTCTTTCATCTTGAGGACTTTTTTTGCTAGTGGAAGCCACATGGTTCCACTACCTTCTTCCTTGGAGCATGTATTCCACCATCAGTCCATCTAATCCTACCAGCCATCCATCTTCTGCAATGAAAGAATACATCCCCCGCAGTGTCCTCTTCACTGCAATACATGCATGTGGGATCTTCTTTTATTCAGAACCTGAAAAGAGCAGCCTTCTCGCTTCCAGCTTAGGAATTCGCTCATACTTTCTTTTTAATTGGAGTGCCCTCAGTGGCACTCTATCTGTGGCTGTCTGCCTATATAGGACAATATTGGCTGCTGCCAATATTGTCCTATATAGGCAGACACAGTTTTTACATTTGCCCTATGTTGCAGTGATGTTATTCTGCTGATATTTTTCTTATATTGAATTGTACCATACAGGTACTGCATACAGCAGGATCAATAAAGCAATTGAGAGCAGTAGCCTCCTTTTACTGGCCCTTGGCCCCTTCTTGTTATGCAACAGTTTCACCAGGTCTGATAAAGCTTTTTCTGCCTTATTCACTGCCTCTCATAAGTGAGTGCTGAACTTCCCGGATCGATCTGACCAGTATATTATAGTATGTTTTACTTTGATAGTGAAACAACTGCCTTTTTAAATGCAATTCATATTATTTCTTTATAATTCTATTATAAGCATCTATTTTTTTTTAATTTTAATATACCACAGTCATTATGTTATAATGATTCAAAATGTCACTCTTTTTCTTATGTGCTATTCTTGCAGTGCAAAATGCATACATTAAAAAAAAAACACATCATGCAATCGTTCAATAGTTGTCTATAAATTAAAATGTCTATAATACGCTGTTAACCTAACAAGAGACATTATTTCATAAAAATGATACAGCATTACACACCATCCAAACTAAAGAAAATAATTTAACTAGTTTCCCTGTTATCTTCAGCAAGCTGACTACTCCTGGTAAGTTATGATCGAGTTTTCCCTGCATGCAGAATTAAATTATATAACATGTAGGAAACTTAGTTAATTATTATAAAATATAATTATTATTAAATTTTGTTCAGTTAGGTACATGAGATAAGAATGAGCTTTTTTGCTTCAGTGTGTATGAAAAGTTAATGTTATGGCTGTCGTACTTGAAGAATGTCAGGGGAGATTTCCTAATTCTTCACTAATGACTCATCAACATTTGCAAAAGCTGAACAAAAACATTTTGCAAAACAAATAAAACATTTTGCATTTGTTGCAGAGAAATTAATTAACAGCCCTCAAATATCAACTGAAAAGCCTTCTGTTAAGACTAAATACCCAGAACAAGTCTATAGAAAAAAAGTTCTGAAGGAAGAAGTTTTAATTGTTTTCTGAAGATAATTTACCCTTGATGTATATTAAACATGTATTAATATAAAACTTTTTTATTAACTTTTCTTATTATTAATTGGTAAATTGACTTTTAGCCCACTTAACCCATTTAGAGGGGTAACATATATACTCGTATTATATGAATAGGCTAAGGCTGCTATGAAAAAAAAAACAGAATATTAATTTGTTTTATATTGCTTTTCCTCTGTCCTAATTTTTCCTACGGCTGAGTAACATAAAACACATAAGTTTCAACTGGTAACAGTCAGTTCATTTCCCTGTAAGTAATGTTTAATATACACACAGATGTGTTATGAGTATATGCTGAACATAAGTTATTCAGCCATTTTATGATTTATTAAAAAATGAACGAAGCAGTACAGCGCAGGATTGTTTTTCAAACATTAATCTAGGTACTAGTTTCTGATGACCTTGAATGAATACGTCTGCATGATGTAACCACAGGGGGATCGTCATTTGAGCATTGGAAACCATGCAGGAGAAAGTAGTATGCATACTATAGTTTCATGAAAGGTGATCTATTATTACTGTGTTTAGAGCATGGTCATGATCCTCCTTATAAAGACTATTAAATATTGGTATCAGCAGTTTAAGGTGTTGGCAGACCTCCTGACTCTGGATCGAGTAAGAAAAACGTTTTAGAGAAGTCTGAATAAATAACTCTTACAATTCAGAACTGGGAATACCACACTCGACAATCATGAAGGTTCTACACAAGTCTTTCTCTGATGAAGCTATCCTTCCCTGTTTCTGGTTGTGTTAACCGTCATAATTGCCATCACAATGTGATGGCCCAAAAATTAATGTTTGTTGTGCACTGTCTGCTTATGAAGCGATTGAACCATTCTTCTTTGCTGAGCCAACGGTTACTAGCACTAGTTATCTAGACATGTTTGCAGGAATATGCAGTGCAACAAATTGAACATCGGCAACCCGATGTTTACTTCCCACAAGATTGCATACCACCACATTGGATTAGGGGAACTGCCTATATGAACAATTCCCTCAACCTTGGATTGTCCAAGATCAACTGATTCCCTCACCACCTTGATCCCCTGACATTATCCCACTTGATGTCTTTCTTTGGGAATTTTGTCAAAAACAAGGTATTTGCAACAAAGGTTGTTCAATATTAATGAACTCAAAGAAGAATCGAAGGTGTAATTAAAGGAATAACTGCAGATATTCTTTATAATGTGAGGTGTAAAACTGAATATTGTTTAGATATTTTACACAGTAGAAAATGTGCTTGTGTGGAACTTGTTTGAAGTTAATAAATGTTGTAAGCAAAACTGTTTAAAATGCCCTGTTCAACAGTAAAACTTGCATGCAAGTACATCGATTTGCAATTCTTTTATTAACACCTGAAATGCAGTGAATAATTTATGATCACCAGTAGTATAGGATTGCTTTTTGAGCTGCATATTACACACATTTTGATGAACTTGTAATGTGAATATATGACAGTATATATATTCAGTTATTATCTTACATTAATGTTTTATATTGACTTTCTACCCTTTTTGCTTTGTTTACTTTTTGAAATGAATAATGCTAGTTTTTTATGGCAAGTTAAATATTTAGCTTAGGGTGACAATTAGTTAAATATTAGGAATGTAAAACAGACATCTGATTAATGTGAGGGTCATTCAATACTTAAACACACAAATAGCTGTGGAGGCAAAACAGTTGGTAAGAGGGTTATGATACTTTTAGAAAAGTAACTCAGTCAGTAACTCTGTAATGACTTTTGATCAGCTGTTTGAGTAAAATTGTTTTGTTTCTTAAAATCTCATTTTACAATGGCCAAGTCCTCTTGATGTTTGCAAATTAGTTGCAACAGCGTGCAGCGATCTGGTTTTGGTTTTTTAAGGTGAAAAACCAGTTAACTCTTGTATGACCAAACAATATGGACAAAGTGTATGAATTTCAAAAATCTTTATAAGCGGATAGATGGTCATATGTCAAACTTCAGTGACTTGACGTGTACTGTTCTGGGTGTTCAACTGAAGTATCAACTCCAGCGCTTGAAATGCATACACTCCCTCAGCTAAGAAGATAATGTTTTACAGTTGAGATTAGAGCTGAAAAATTACAAGTAATGTCGGTACAGCTCATAACATTACTACCTACAAGCTCAAGCACAAAATGGGTTCCAAGAGAGTCAACAGATTACCATGAGGCAAGATGCACTACACAGAGTGAAACAATGGTATCAGCAGGAAGGTGATGCCTTTTTTTGCACGGTATTTTAACCTGTGATGAGACATTGATTTGCCATTATGAACTGGAATCACAGTGTGAAGTGGAAGCATAAAATTTCACCTTACAAGAAAAAATTCTGAACCCGACCACCAGGAGGAAAAAACATGATGACAATCTTTTTGGATACAAAAGGCCCTTTTTTCAATTTTATAGAAGATCAGCAAACAATAAACAGTGCATACTACTGTGACATGCTTATCGACAGCAGTGTTTGTTTAACACTGTTGGCTTCACTTTGTGAAGCATCACTCTGGTCCACTCAAGGAGACACTATGTGGTAAGAAGTTTAATGGCAATGACAGTATCAAAGAAAATGTGCTAAATTGGCTTGGACATCTAGTCAAAGATTTCTTTACAGCAGGGATAAATAAGCTGATTCAGAGATGAGACAAGTGTATTAAAGTTGCTGAAGATTATGTCGAAAAGTGAAAAATTGATTAACATTGATTAAATAAACAGTTTTAGCTCTAGAGCAATGTATATCTTCAATTATTGAATAACCCTCGTATATGCATATTTATTCAATATTTTTAACATATAATTATAATCACATATATCTTGTATATGTTTAATTTAAGACAAAAGTGGAATAAATAGTTTGTGATTTATTTTCAGCACGGTCACTCTTACAAAGATCTTAAACCTAATGCTGGGACTTTATCTTTAACATTCTACATTTTAAGGTAAGTAATACTGAAATATTTTCCTTACTACCTTGTTTTTCCATTCTTAAACAATAAAATGATTCATTTTTAAAAAGTTGTTAATAATTTATAATATTTAAGTTCTAAATTTTATTTTTATTAATTTTTTAAAAATGTGTATATATATATATATATACATACACACATTTGAAAAATGATTATTTACAGTCTGAATAAATGAAATAAGATTTTATTGATATAAAAATAAAACTTTTTAATTTTTTTAAATTTCTTGTAAATATTGGAAAAAAACATTAATAAATACTAACAAGATGCAGTGTCATTGTTTTGAGCAATTGTTAAAACTATGGTGAGTTATGGAAACCAGTTTGATAAATAAATGTGGCTTTGGATGTTAGTATTGTATGTTCTTCTAATTCGGTTGTTCCAACCCAAAAAAAAAATTAAAAATTAAAGAATAAGAAACAAAATGTATAATCAAAATAAGAGAACTAGAGATTATATTCCGAATTTATTGTAAACATTTTGAAAATGTCATATATATATATATATATATATATATATATATATATATAGTTGTTGGTAGTTGTGAATAAATTGAGATTGGTAAATTTCAAAGCTTTTAAAATATAATTTCATTGAATGCACAATGTAATTGTATAATCCTAAACAGTTGCAATTGTTTAAATTCCCACTATTATGAATTCTAACACCATTAATTTATAAGATGGGGTAGGCCTAAAGGGTTCTTCTGTAGAAATATTTTAAGGGTTCTGCTAGTTAAAAAGGTCAGGGCCACTGCCCTAAATCATTTCCAGAGATATTTTAGATACTGCAGTTCTAAATCATTCCTTGAGATATCTTAGATATTGGAATGTAAGTGATGCAGTTTTACCGTCTTACTAGAGGCGTTCTTTATGTTTACATAGCTGTATGACTGAGAAACTTCTTATATACAGAGTAGGTAAAAAATTTACGTTTTACAAACCAACCATGATTATCAAACAAGACTAGAGGAAGTTTTATTTAAGGCTGATAAGAGTGAAGCACCATTCACATTTCATATGTAATTGCTAAACAAAGTAATGCTACTAAAACAATTAATCTTATTTAATTAGGTCCTGATTAGAGGCAAATCTGTCTGTTCCCTTTTTGATAAACTCTCTTACTGCCTTTATCTTACCTTGTTTAAGATTAGATCAACCTAGCACTTATAGTAGCTGGTAGGGTGGTAGCTACTTCTATATAGAAGGCCAAGTGGGTGGATGATGGCATCACCTTAAGTACTCTGTTTCTGTCCTAGGTAGCACACTAACAACCTATGTAATGGCTCTGATGCTTAATAACCAGATTTCACTCTTCCTAAATTTAATAAAAGTATGTCAACTGTCTTATAAGTTGATCACCTTATTAGAATATAATAATTTTTACGATTACCACCTGTTACCCACTCATAGAGAAATTAATCAAAATTATACAATTTTTTAAAAAATTTCAATCTAAAAAAAAATACCCATCGTCCAGCACAACATATTTTCAGTTACAGTTACTAGTTATATTTGTTAGAAAAGTTTGAAAATTTCTGTAAAAATAGACAGAATTTTTGGAATAAAGTTATACCAATTTTTAACCCATCACTCGTCACACAAGGCTTAAAGCATGTACTTAATGACAAAATTTTGAGCAAAAAATCCATAACTTTTGAAGAGTTGCACATTTTCTACCCAAACATCTGTCATTTTTGGTAGGTAAATTATGTTGAAGCATCGGCTACAAGATTTGCACGATGGGTTCCATGGTTACTGACTGTACCACACAGAATTAGTAAAAGACTGGGGGTTTATAGTTTTGTTTTTTCTGGTGATATTGCACAGATGGAGATTAATTTTCAATCAGATTTTTACTGATGATAACACATGGTTGTCCAGGCAGCAAGTGCCTGTGAATAGAATGACATCATCTCAACGTTTTTTTGGAAATTTTGGACAGAAGGTTTTTTGGTCATTCACCCTATAGCCTGGATTATGATCCAAGCAATTCTTTCCTATGCTTAGAGTTCCTGGGTGGACAATTTTTTTGAGGTGATGAAGAACTGGTGCATGGCATCACCTGTTGTTTAAATGAACTGGTGATGGATTATGGGATTTTTAAACCTTGTGGTTATTTTAATTGCTTAAATGTAGGGATGATTGTATGTAGAAGTAGGTTAAGGTATTGTGTATTAAACCTAGTCTAGTGGTTAAACTCATTGCAAAATCAGATGATTTTTGAAGTTGAGAGTTCTAAGGTTCGAGTCCTTGTAACGGTTACAAAGCTTTTCTATGGATTTGAGTACTAGACTGTGGATACGGGTGTTCTTTGATGGTTGGGTTTCAATTAACCACATTGGGTAGGCAATGGCAAACCATCTGTAAAACCTACCAGGAAAATTCCAATAGAATTGCCAAGGTTCGAACATGACTAAATGGCTAAAATTTATTTTTATTATATATTAAAAAATTTAAGATTATGTAAAATGTATTTTCTTAAGGCTATTTTTTCTATACTGTTATATGTATTAATTTTACGTGATTTTTATATTTTTCAGAAAGCAAGGATTTCTGGGATTATATAAGGGTATGGAAGCTAAGATATTACAGACGGTTATGACTGCTGCACTTATGTTTGCAGTATATGAAAAAATTACACAGTTTGTCTTTAAAGTCATGCTAAAAAACAAAAAACTATAATTTTGTAATTTTTTTAAGCGTAGAAGTAAAGGTATTTTGCTTATTAATCTTTATGGTATATGGATTTATCAGCATATATATTTAATTTTTTTATTCATTTTTTATATACTATTGTAATGGTATTTCTATTGAAGTTAATGAATGTGAAACAAATATCATTTTTTTTTTTGATAATATTTCTCTTTTAGTTTACGCTGTATACTTCTGCATCACATGGTATATTTGAATTATATACAATTTTGTTATGATTTGCCTTTTAGTAAATGAAACTTATCCTTGAAATTATTAACTGTTATCTTCATTGTCTTATTAATTTAGTTTTTATTATAATTTTGTAACCATTATTAACAAGTGTGTTCATGTTGTTTTTGCTTTAGCTTGTTTGTTGTATCAGTTGTTATGCGTCATTTATCCTTTAAGAAAGGAAATAACCCCATCTATCTCGCAACTCTTGATGTAGTTTACCAGCTCGCCATTGCTACATATAGGCTTTATGTTGACTCATTACTTCTTTATAAGTACTGATAAGTCATCTGAGTTCAGACTGTATGTTTCCTTCTCAAGAAATATGATAATTTTCCTATCCTAAAATAAATATTATGTTTATATTTTTTGAAATACCAGTCCATTGCTGTTCCAAATTTTTTCTTGCACCTTCAAACACTACGTTTTATTCTTTATGTTTTATGCCAAAAATATTCTAAGTTTTAATTTTCAAAATCTGACAAGAATGAAAAAAATATTTTATATTTTTCATCATCTGACTTAACTATTGTTACTTTTATTAAAAATAAAAAAAAAATCTGTCTTCTAATGAAGTATTTATGATATTAAAAAAAAAAGCAATTTTCATACTAAAATTATTATTTTTTAAGTACATAGTTATGGAATTTAATGATCTAAATTAAATTTTTATATACTTGAATATACATAGTATTTTAGTTTGAATAAGATATGTTTAATTTATTTGTAACAGAAATACGCTAAAATTATAGTACTGAACAATTTTCTATGTATGTAACATTTTGTTAACACTATGCATTCTGTATTTAATAGTAAGTTGACTGAAGTTTATGATCAGTAAAAATAATTTTGTATTGAGCTTTGTGTTAATTAATGTAATTGTTTCATTTAGTTAAGCTGATTTTTTTTTTTGTGATCAGTCCACTGTGCAATTTTGAATGGATTAAGTTTTATTGAGAAAGTTTTGTCATAGTTAATTAAAAATGGTATTTTCGAAAGTTACCATAATTTTTTATTTATTTTAAATATACTCTTTGGTGCTTGGTTCATAGTTATATAAGTAATAATAAGTTGGTATGTTGTTTAAAGAGCAAATACATTTTTAGTGCGTCTGTATTTGTTTTATTTCTTTCCTGACCAATATATCCAGTATACTTCACATGAACTCTAAAAGAAATTAAAATCTGAAATTGTGGCTTAAAATTTATATACATTATATTAGATATAATGCAGTTATCATTTTGTTTCTCTTTTATGGTTGTAAAAATTTGCATATCTTCAACTAAAAGTCCGTCCGTCGTACATTGGGTGTTGTTTTATACTAATTAACAGTACCAAAGTTGCCAATGTTATGAAGGTTCATCATAAAGATTTTATTACTGACAGATAAGTAGTGAATTTGTATTTAGCTATTTTTGAATCTAGGAATATAACATAAAACAGAAGACTGCATTATAAAATATGTAAATACTGCAGTCATCAAGACCGCCATGTGCTACAGATAAATCGCATTTACAAATAGTAAAAAATATTAAATTTGGTGATCTAGCTACTGAAATGAAGATGAACAGCTATTTAGCTACATGAACATTCATTTGTATACTCCAGCTATACTTTAACATATTCTACACCTCTTTAAGAAAAGGCTCATTTGTATTACTTTGAAACATTTTTGCTATTAATTGAAGGATCACAAAGGAAACATTGCATATATGAGGTCTGTAAATAAAGTCAGACCGGTACAGTAATGAGACAGCTTTCCCACTCTTCATAACAGTGTTGGAACTCAGAAACCGGAATATCCTTCAGATGTTGGTTAAATTTTTTTTATGTTTCTACTGTTCCAAAATGGTGTCCTTTGAGGTGTTTTTTTAAAGTCAGGAACAGGAAAAGTCATCACGGGGACACAAGTCAGGTGCATAAGGTGGTTGAGGAACTACAGGAATATTTTTCATTGTCAAAAAACTCATTAACTGAGAGTGCAGTGTGACAAGTGCATTATCATAATGCAGCATCCAGTTGTCGTTGATGGTTGGCCTCATGCAGGCAACTCTTTTCCACAGTCTTTCAAGAATTTATCGGTAAACATATTGATTTTCAGTCTGTCCTGTAGACATAAACTCCAAAAGTCTCTGATTTGCTCAACATTGTTGTTACTTTTTGACGTTAATGGTCTTCCAGAGTGGATCGTCAGCAACCGACTGAAAATTCCTGGCCATCTGAAAATGCTTTAAACCATCTACTTGGAATTGTGACAGAGCATCATTTCCATATGCCCTTTTTAATTTTGAAAAAATTTCAGTAGCATTCTCACAAAGTTAACACCGGGATTAAATGAGTTGATTCCACAACGTTACTGATAATTCGAATCGCTCATTTTTGTAATGCACAACAAAAACTTGTTTCACCAAAAGTTTGTTTACGTCTCATGTGGCAACAATCGCCTAAAAATATTAGTACCTACTATAAATCAGCTGTTCATATAACCATATGTTTACTATTAACTTTGAAGGAACTACAGTGTTCCCACTTTGGCTCTAAATAAAATAAAAGACTAGTCTCATTATTTTATTTACAGACCTCGTATCATTGTTAAAATATGAATATGAATTTTTTACCTCTTAAATACAAAGTTTGACCCACCTAGTTATAATGATTAAAAAAAAATTATACTGAATACAATAAAATGTTATTACTAATCTGATTTATTAATTCAAAATTAATGAAATTTAACTAATATTTGAATTTTCCAGACATGTAGATCAATGTACTGAATAATTTTAAAGTATATGTGTATGTCGAAATAGAGCTAAGGTATGTGTATTACAATATTTTTATACTGTTAACAAGGAATTTTGAGTAATTTTTTATTTACAAAAATTTTAATTTTTTTATTTTGTTAATACATCACTATCATATTGATAGAAGCATTTCTTTTTTTTACTCTGCTTACAACCATTCATTCGATTACCATGAAACTTTGGTGAGTTGTGCACACGCTCGTGAAGGTTTCTGAATTAGTTTGGACTCGCTAGGTGGCGCTGGGGGTCGAGATATTTAGAAAAATTGTTATTTATGAACTGATTTTGCTCATATTCAGAATATATATAGGTTACGTGAAGAGAAAACGTTTTACAAAAACTATACCCGCTAGGTGGTGCCGGTGTCAAGATATTTATGAAACAAACAAACAAATATATAAACAGATTTTCTTCTTCTATATATGTAAAAGGCAATGTTTGTATGTGTGTCCACTATAGACTATAAAACTACTGGACCGATTTCTGTGCGGGAAAAAGGGAAATACAGAAAGGGGAAGGAATAGAGAAAAGTGAAAGGTTAAATTTTGTGAAGTTCTGTAATATTCAGTTTATTAATGTTTTATCAAACTTTCAGTTGTGTTCATATATATATATATATATATATACTCAAATCTAGTAATAGCAAAGCATTGCCGGGTCTGCTAGTTTTTTTATAAAACTGTTTTCTTTTGCTACTCAGAAGCACATGCATCTGGATGTTTTGATTTTGATTGGAAGTAAAACTGAAGCCATTTTATCACCAAAAAAATGATAAAATGTCTTCGTTAGAGTAAAAGGGATGTTTAATCTTCAAATTTGCTTCTTTGTAATTGTAACTTCTGCATTTATTTTTCTTTGTTTGTTTAGTTATAAGAGAATTTTATTTAAAATTATAGCATAAGCTGAAACTTCATTGGTACTTCCCATACCTAGATGTCCCTAAATAATAATAATACTGTTAAATCTTTTATAGGCCAGGTTTAATGTTTGATAAGCTTATCAATTTAGTATGTACATGTATAAGAAGTATGATGCATGGTATTTATCTTTTGTATATTTATGTTAAATACAATTACATTTAACAAAAACTTTAATCGTTTGAAAAAAAAGTTTATTTACTTTCTTCCAGCACAAGAAATGAAATCCTGTAATAATTCCTTAATTATTAATTTTAGTACATTAGCTCGTCAAAAAAAAAAAAAATTAAAAAATTACTCATATACAACAGGTTCATAAATTATACAAATCATCGCTTTATTTTTTTTATGTTCCTTACCTCCCAGTTTTGTTCTCTAGGAATGCATTTTACAGAAGCGTTATGTTTGCTTCTGTTTTCATTAATAGTTGCTGTTTTAACACTATTTTCTGTATGTCCATTTTGTTTCATTTCTTTGTTATCATTTTCTTCATTATCCTGTTTCTTTAGCCTAAAAAAATTTTTTTTAAGTAATGATAAATATCCATTATTGTTTAAACATTTTTCTTCAATGCAATAATTGTATTGATTATAGGTAACATGAGGTGTCACAAGTCAATTCTAAAGTTTGCACAGTAATATTAAAAAATGACAAGCATTTCTTTCCAGGCTTATTAGGGAAAATGAGAAGTAAGCGATTGCCTGTTACTTCCATTAAGCCAAATATAGATTAGATATTGGCAAGTAAGTTTGCCAATTTGCAGGTTATATTCAATCTTACTAGTAAACACCTTTATTCTGTTTACTGGCACTATACAAAGGCAACCCTGAATGGTGCATTGTACTTGAAGTACTTTACATGCATCACAGGCAAACAAAAGATCGGGAAAATAGCTTCAAGCAACAAATTAGTGTACTCTTTTACACATATATCAGCTTATTATACACATGCAAATCAAATAAATTTTTATACATCAGAGCATTATTACTTTTTATTTTCTTAGAATGTGCTCCCTTGTGGGTTCTACTGATGCGGTGACTGAATGGTTGATAAACATACATGCCTAGGTGTGAGAAAAGTTCTATAGTATTCGGTTCATTCTGATTAATTCAGAATCATCTATCTACTTATGAAAATATTACTTATGTACTTTGATACGATGTAAAATAATTGAGGCCTATCCATTTCTAAACTCTATGTAATACTTCTATACGCAGATAAATAAATAATTATACACAATATAAAAACAACTTTACATATAGAATAATTGTTAAAAAAACAATATACATAGAGTTCTTTTTTTATACATAGTACTCAGATTGAGAAAATCTAAGCACTTCAAAGAAACAATAAAGAGAGCTATGCAATCTTAAAAACTGGCTTGCAATACTAAAATTAAAGAATTGTATGGTAAGAATAAATTATCACAATGAAATGTACTTTACTAATGAAATACATGTATCCTAGTATTAAGAGCAAAGTAATCCAATACAATAAGTAATAAAGCAAATAAACATTATGTTATACTGGCAGACAAAATTTATAAAAAAATCAATATAATTCTGATTTAGAATAATAAGGAATTATAAATCTGCAAAGAAGATTGAATATGATTGTAAATATATACTTTCTTAAATTCAAGGAAAATGGAATATTGATGTAAATATATACTTAGTTATTCAATTGGGCAGTAATAAATAGCAACTACGTAACTGAAATTCCTGTGGGAAAATTAAGCAGATTAAGAAGACTGTTAAAAAAACGTATTTTTGTTTAAAAGAAATAAAAATAGTAATAAAATAAACAATTTGTAGGGAATTTATAAAATTAAATGTAATGATATATAGGAATAACAAATAGATCCTTTAAAATTAGATTTCTTGAACATTATAAAAATTACATAAATAATAGATTAGGTTTATCTAATATGGACCATCTAATAAACAATAAACATTCTATTTCTGACAATGACACAAAATTAGAAATATTGAAAATTTATAAAGATGACAAAAAATTAAATATTAGAAAAATATTCCTTATATGAATACAAACACAATTTAAGTTTGATAAACATTAGATAGTATTTGAGCGAAACATTCTTATAAAAACAACAAATAGCATCACTCATATAATAAATTAATATGTATATTACATTACAATATTACAGTGCTGCAATGAACATTACATCATGTACATGGTTTTATTTTAATGATGCAGTATATTGTTAATTTTTATATTCTTAGTGTTTTTAATATTTTTATTTTAATGTAAAATTTAATAAAATGAATTCAATCATAACTGAGAATGCAGGATCCTATGAAAATACTACCATGTTAAAATTAAGGTAGGAAATGTATTTCTTAATTGTCTGTATTAGGTGGTTTATGTTAACAGAATTTAAAATTTACATTATTACGTCAAAAAAGTACTGGGAATTTGTATTTAAATGGGCCGCGCTATCTTTGTTTCCATAAGATGTAGCACTGTACTTAATTACAATGCCCAAAACGAGCACAATCTGTCTACCAGTTTGTTTACAGCAGCTGGTTGAATAAGTTCACTTCAGTAGTCACAAGGCTTACGGTAAATTAGTTTTATCAACACGTGCTTATGAGTGGTTAGAAGCGTTCAAGGAGGGCTGAGAGATTGTCAAAGACTTGCAGAATTGTCAAATTCACGGATTTTACACAATGATAATGCACCATCACATACAGCGACAATTGTGAAGAAATTTAAGGCCAAAAACAAAATAAATACCATTGATCAACCACTGTATTCACCAGATCTATCCTCATGTGACTTGTCTGTTCCTGAAGCTAAAATTGCTGCTTTGGGGTATCCGTTTTGACTCAATTGAAACCGTAAATAAAAATTTATGGAAGGAACTGAAGGCCATACTGGTAAGCACCTATAAAATGTGTTTTGAAGACTGGAAAAAACCACTGGCATATGTATATTGCAGCAAATGGGACCTATTTTGAAGGCGACAAAATAAATTTATTTAACAATTCATGGTACTTTTTTGACAGTGCAGTATATACAGAATATGTATAACCGATCAAATTCATATCAATCAATAACCTATATAACAAAAAAAATTTGTTTTGTTACCATCCACAAAAATATTTTTGAATGCGTAACCTGCAAAAATTTATAGTTATTTATCTGATATTCAATCAAATTTGTTTTTCCCTATCAGTCCACTTCTACTTAGATAGTGATAACCCAAATGAACATCTATTTAACAATTCATGGATTTGGACTTCAAAAACATGTTGATTAACTATCCTAAATCAAAGGACAAATGATCTAATAGTGGCTGACTCTTAGTAAGAAAAACAAGAAGAAAAAATAACTTAGATAATTAAATAAATTTTATTATGCAGGCTAATTGTTTCATAAAAGTATTTATTTCTCAATTTTAATTTCGTTTTGAGCATATAACTACAGTTACATAGTAAATGTAGTACTTACAATTAATTTTCAGAAAAATAAATTTTCTAATTGTTTTATTTTGGGTAAATAATCTTTTTTTTTCTGAATAGAAAAGTAAAATACATTTGCTATGTTTTTGTAAATGACAGTTGGCAAAACGAAAATTATTTAAAAGAATAAATTATGAAACAAACCATAACAAATTCTATAAATAAATATTTTTAATTTTTATTTAATTTTGACTTCACAATCACAAGAAGAAATAAATGAAAAAATACAGAAAACCAACAATGTCATGGACATTTAAAAAGATATACGAGGTATACTCATAAAGTAAGGGCCATTTGGTCATTAAAAAAAATTAACTCGTGTAAAGAGATTTTTACTTACAGTTTTAGTTTACTACATATCTACTTCACTTTTCCACATAATCGCCATTCAGTTCTAAGCACTTTTCATAATGCTGCATCACTGTCTTTAACCCCTCTGCGTAGAAGTTTGCCACCTGGGAATTGAACCAGTTCTAAATGGTAGTCTTGAGTTCATAGTTTTCAAACCATTGTCCACCACGCCACTTTTTCAAATGCAAGAAGAGGAAGTAGTTGTTGGGCACAGGTTCAGGACTATATGGAGGGTGGTCAAAAAGTTCACAACAAAAGTCGAATCATTTTCTTGGTTAAGGCAGTGGTGAATCATGGAAGATTACGCTGGACGACAGTTTCCCGCATCATTGATTTTGGATCGCATGTTTCAGTTTGGTGAGCATTTTGTGATTGTCAACAGTTTTTGAATATGAAGATTGCTTAAACTTTTTCAGTTTAGGGAACTTGAATGGCGCTACTGCATTGACTATTTGTTTTGATTCTGTGGTGGTGTAGGATACCCATATCTCGTCGCCGTAACAATGTGGGAAAATAAATCATCTCTATCTTTCAATAACAGTCCAAAAACACTTGTCCGCTGCACATTCTTTGCTCTTTGTATTGGTCAGTGAGCATTTTTTATACTCGCCTTGCACACAGTTTGTGAATCCAAGCTTTTCTGTGGCAATTGTGCAGATAGAGATGCATACAACATGTGGAAATTCTTCAGCCAGAGCACTAATTGTCAATCTCCAATCACATTGCAGTTTTCAGTTCACTTATTCAATGATTTCGTTAGTCTGAATAGTGGGCCTGCCACTTCGCTCTTTGTCATGCACATTTTTGCGGCCATTTTTAAATTCTCTACAGCATTGTCTAACCTTTCCTTCACTCATTACTGTAGGTCCATACACTAGGCACAACTTCTGATGAATTTCAGCAACTGAAGATCCTTTTGCACATAAAAATTGAAACACAGCGTGCACTTAACAACTGGCGGGAAAAACAATTGTTGTGGACATTTTGATCTGCATTCACTGGCAGGTAAACAAGTATGGAATTAAAACAACAACTGCAGTGGCTTTGAAAATAGCCGATAGATGGCCCTGCATGCGTAAAACTGTGTTCAGACCCGGTAATATTTAAGTATAAGCTGACAGGTCTTACCTTATGAATATGCCTTGTATATACATATGGGCAAAATTTGCATCACATTAATGCAAACAAAGACTTAAGAAAATAACATACATTTTTAAAATCTGGATACAGGATGGCCCTCAAAATAACAAATTAAACAAAATTAATCATTTCACACAAAATACAACCACTAAACTGTTACACACTCTTGTAATTAGTATGCAAACTGAACTGTTTCAAACTGCACAATGTTCTGTGTTGGTCAGAAACAAGAAACAGGATACAGCTTCAAACAAAAATATAATTAACATCTGAATTCCCTCCCTTCATGGCAACAAAGAGTAACATTTCCAAACCACCTTGCAGACAAATTCAATGACAGCAATAATCTTGATTTTTTACATATACATAAAAACAACACGTCTTAACTATGTAGTTCAGTGGTTCCCAAACCTTTTTGATTCTTTTTGCTGAATTCAGATTTTTCCATGGCACCCTATGTCAAATTCTAACAAGTACACTTTATGAAATAGTCGATAATGTTTTGCAAGGGTCAGGTAAAAATGAATAAAACACATTTTATATCACAAAAAAAAATGTGAGATCTAACTTTACATCCTATGATGTTTGAGTTGAAAACGGAAATAAAATTATGAAAATTGAGTAATACGAGGGTAAATCAAATATAAACAAGATTTTTGTTCCTGAGTCTACGATTGGTAGGACTGGGCCCGCGCTTCTATTATTCTTGAGTGGGGTGATTAGGAGTGGAGAGAAACAATGAAACGTGGGTCCACCACTACACTCTCCAGTTGAAACAGGCCAGTACTGAGTGACAGAGGAGCCCCACTGAAAACCAAGACTCGACTGTCAGCTGGCACAGTTCTTTAAACCATTTTTTTCAACCAGCAAGGAGGCATTTTGCTCATTGATTTTTTGCACAAGTGATGCACAATCAATGATGCTTACTACTGCAAGTGTGAGGGCTGCATATCATGCAAAAGATGAGACCAACCGATTTGAAAGGCCATCCTCCACGACAACGCCAGGGCTCATACTGCAGCTCTAACGGTCTCAAAACTAGAAGAAATGCACTGAACTCAACTTGATCATTCTCCCTACAACCCAGACCTATCACTCTGCGATTTTCATTTGTTTGGGCCAATTAAAGAAGCTCTAGGAGGGCAACAATTTGAAGATGACAAGAGCGTGGAGGGATTCATGCACAATTGGTTTCTGTTCCTGATGCAACCAGCTTTATTCTACAATGCTATGCTTCCTTCTTGCTGGGAAAAATGTATTTCTAAAACAAGAAGCTATATAATAAAATAAGTTATATTTGTCTTTTATTTTTTAATAAAAAAATAAAATCCTGTTTATATTTGATTTACGCTCATATTTAACAGCATAATTTAAAAGCATATTTAGCATATGTAAGGAAGTCATGGCTCACCAGAGCACTAAAGCATACACTTTGGGAACCAATGATGAAGTTTATAATGTGTTGTCAATTTTAGATAATAGTCCGTTTCTCATTCGGTTAATAATTTACGTGAACACTACCATTCAATAGTTTTTTAGATACTTCCTTGAACAGTATAAACCTATACTATTTCAACTGAATCATAACAACCAAGATTAACTAATTTAAAAAATAAAACTGGCTAAATCTTGAAAAATTGTTATAATTAGCCACCTTGCTACTATATACTTTAAATATTATTACTTACTTGCTTACATACTAATTAATATCAATACAAAAAATTAATTACTTACTTAATCTCATTAATATAAATGCAGAGACAAGTAATTCTACAACCCGCACTAATGGTTGTTATCAAGTTAGGTTCTTCAGCAGGTGTAGATAATTTATAAGCAGAAATTGTGCCATTACTGCAACCGGTTATTAAATAATTTTTATAAACTGCAATACCACGGATCCTCTTTTCACCACCAGTTAATTTCCACAATTCAAGACCGGTTTCAACACACTGTCCGCTCAATTCACCGCTGTCTTCACCAACACCTATGACTTTATCCTGAGAAAATTTAATAAATTTTAAGAATAACTGAATGATTAATTAGAGACATACAATTATTGAACATTGTTATTAATTAATATTATTTAATTATAATAATTATTTATTTAACATTTGTTCTGAAGATATTATTGTTTTCTGAAGAACACCAACAAAGAAAAATGGCTGGTGCTTTTAACATTTTGATCCAATACACTGAGGATGGATCAAAATCCATCCTCAGTTGATGGTGTTCGGCTACCTGGAGTTTCTCGGCAGACCTGACTCCAATGAAGAAGTGAAAACAACAGTTGAAGTCTGGTCGTTTTCACAGGCAGCTGATTTCTATGATGTGGGCATAAACAATTTAGCAAAATGCCAAGATAAATGTTTAAATAAACAAGGTAACTTAGTGTAGAAAAGTAATATAAAGTGTAAAGATGAAATAAAATAAACATTTTTGACATCTTTACTAGTTTTGTTTGTATTAAAAAATGGAGCTTACCTAAAAAAATAGACCTCATATTTTATTTTATTTTTTAATGATGGATTTTCATGAAGTAAACAACTTCATCCATCAATTACTTGAATTAAAATGTGATCTTTCTGGAGGTCACAGGTTTGAATTCTAGTTAGGCATGACATTTTTTCATATTATAAAGTTTCCATTTCATTCATTTCAAAATTTGGTGTTTTCAATCATACTAATAAATTGTGCTGTGCAGTTATATTCAGACTAAATTAATCAACATGAATAAAAATAAAAAAGAAAAGATTTGTCCAGGATATAAAAAATATATATTATATAGAAAATAGACAAATAAGCATTTAATTTTTACAAAATTAAATTAATTTTTTAATTATTTATTAAAATTATTTTTTTTTAATTTTAATTTTTTAAATTAAAATTTAATTAATTTTGTGAAGATCAAATACATATTTATTTTCTAAAATATATTTATTATGTTAATATATACTTCAAAAATTAATACTTACACTTAAGAATAAGGTGGATGTTACTTTTGTTTTAAATTTGAAAACTTGAGAAACACCACCAGTTTCAACACTGAATAATTCTAAAGTGTTACCAACAGGAACTGCATAATGATCACCTGATTTTGACCAAACAACCAATTCCAACTCAGCTTTACATCTGTAAGGCATGCAAACAATGACTTTAACAGTAAAATATTAAACAATCAATTGTTTTCCTTAATTATTTATCAAATAAAATTAAATGTTACTTAAATACATAACTTACCTACTAAAATAAAATTATTATTATATGTACTCATAGTTTTCAACTTTCAGGCAGACTACTATTCCGATGTCAATACCTTTATTCCAATTTTTGCTTACAGTGATTTTATTGTAAAAGATTTATCTAACAGGGTAGATGAGAATAACCTACTGTCATACTCATGACCCATTTTAGTGGGTACATAGTTAGAACTACTGAAAACCCAGAAATTTTTATTAAATCTCCACTATACCCTCAAAAAAAAAAAAAATTTAAATGGTGTGGAATGAGTTTTTTAATATCATTCAGAATCTTAAGACCAACCAAGAAATTATGCAACAGTGCAGCCTTGCTGTAAGAAGGTGTGATTGTTGATTTCAACAGATAGAGCAACTGTTCATATCACTACATTTACCAAAGTGAAGCAAAATGAATTTTTTTTCAGTAAAAAAATTAATAATACAGGACAATGGCCACCAAGATACTTGAAGTTACAAGTCAAAACTTCTTTTTCAGGAGCTACATAAAAGATAGTATCTGTAAAAGCATGTCTGCATGTCCTGGAGCAGATAAACATTATGTATGCAATAAGTAAGGATAAAGAGTAAACAGTAAGAAAATTTTCTAAGGTCATGATTAAATAAGCATTGATTAGATGGATATAATTTCCAATAGCAGTAAATAAATTATTCAGATGGACATTGGGTTCAGTATTATACTGAACACACTATAATAAAAATAACTTAAATGAAGCACATCACTCTTATGTGTTGATGTACAATTTAATACATCTTCAGGTCATGGATTATGATGTTTTTGTAAGTTGTAAGCTGTGTGCCTGGAAGCTCTAACACATAATTTATAATATTGTAATCTATCTACTGAAGTGATACAAAAATAACCTTACAGAATGACTACCTAAAATAAAGGACAACAAACTCTAGTTATAGATGATTTTTATGTTATAACTGAAAAATTAAAGCTGTTAGAAAAATACTTGCACTTTACCTAGCAAGATTTGTTGTATATGCTGCTCTACCCTTAATAAGATTCCAAGTACGAAGCGTGCGATTTTTCCCCAAAGATAACACCATTTTTCCGGAAGGATGTATTGCTACACATGTTACGGCTGTAATCAGTATAAAAATTACAAATCTTTACTCAATGTTAAGATTTTTGAACCAGATTTACATTTTACTTATCACACTTTCTTACCTATATGTAAATTTGCTAAAAAATAAAAAGATAATTTATATAACTCACAACATATTAAAATTATTTAAAATTGCAGGGATAAATAACTTATTTTAGAGACTTCTCTATTCTAATAAAATTAAAAATATAAATATCCAAATTTCATCCACATTTTTTCATTATCGTTTCTGTTTCAGAATTCTAAAAATACAAAAACTCTCCAGAAGAGTTTACAGATCCAGGCTACTTCCCAATCCCATATAATTATGGGGGGGGGGGGCAAAGGTTCCCTTAAAGATGCTTTTGGTATCTGTAAAGAAAGCAATTTCTTCAACTTTTATTTGAACTGGTCAAAGTTGCAACCCTTCTTCTCTTGGAATAAAGACAACTCAATCTCGAGAAATAGTGGATACCCACAGGTTTGGTAGCATCTTGAAGAACTGTATTTGGTCAGGTTCTTTCATCATCACTTGATGGGAAGGTAGTCCTTTTTTTACTATATTTCCTTTTCCATCATCATTTATCCCTCCTCCACAGTGCTTTACATGGCCATTGAAAGGTTTCACTGCATCAGTAGCAAGGATGTGGAAACTTTTAAAGGTACTGAATCCTTGGAGTAAATGTAGTTAAGGAGATTATGGTTCTGCCACTGGACCAATCAGATGACTCATATTTTTAATTTGGTGGTTTTACAAAAAACTAAACCTGGGATGGGTAAAGCTCAGTTTTAATAAAATACAACAGAAGAAATAAATAAAAAGAAGGAATAATAAGGATATCTGGTTTCAACAGTCCACACAATTAATGGATTTATGTTTCTTAAATTTTTTCCATCAAATGAGATACCTACTTTCAGTTTTGTTAGCTCCGTTTTATTAAACTCCAATTAGGTTTCTATGTTTTTAATCAAGTTTCAGCATAATTTTCCAAGTTTGATATCATGTTTTGATGTTTTTAGTTAACCTTTAGTACTACAAATTACCTATATTAACTCCTACTAGGTAATATTGTATAAATTTTTCATTTACAAGGCGTATTTGGAAAGTACTTACAAATGCAGCCATTGTAAGATTTCACAGTGGACATATACATGTCAAGTCCCTTCATATTAACTAGTTACAGGTGCCGTTAAGAAAATATAGTCTTTTTAAAGTTTTGATATGTTTTATCTACCTAAGGTGACTGAAGGATCTGCTAACTATGCTCTTACCCATTGTAGTTTTTTTTTTATATAGCACATGTGAAACCCGCACAGTTTTATGGGATATTACTGAAGTTTAAAATAAAAATTTGATAAAGTTAATTTAACAATGGATGAGAAAATGTATATGATGAGTTACAGTGTGACTGACCATTGTAAATGATGATTTAGTGTGGCTTATACGTGAAAACTTTTTTAAAATCAGTTAGGTAATGAATGACTTCACTTGTTTGGCATCTGAGAAGCAATTTCTTACCATTCAGTATCATGATGATAATGACACAGTCAAAACACTGACTACACTGGGGGTCCTAGGTTCGAATCCTGGTAAGGCATGACATTTTTCATATGCAACATTTCCATATCCCATGCAGAAGCTTCAAGCTTATGTGGCGATACCAAGCAAAAAAAAAAAAAAATTGTTAAAGTTTAATCATCATACTTGGAATTTTTCTCATACCTTTTAAAAATCCATTTCATATGCCTATGCATAAGCTTCAAACATACTTGAAGAATTGATTATTAAAAAATAAATAATTAACAAATAAAATGTCTTTTTTTTTAATAGTCTAACAGTACTTATTTTCTGAATGTGCCACGTAAGTTATATGTTACTCATAATATGCACCTTTAATACCACCCTTTTTTTAATTACTTCACCAAAATTGCCATCCATTTAACTATCAAAAACATTTAATATTTATCAATACTTATCATTTTGTAATATAATCTATTTATTTTTTTCACATCTGCTCAGTATAAAATGAGTTAGCTTAAAAATTTTAAATAGTTAAAATAAAAAACACCAGTAGTATAAAAGATTTAAAAAAATGACAATACATTCAAAATAAAAAGAATAAGGAAATAATTAATATTTTCTATTACAATTACACAAGTATAAAAGTATGATACTGGAAACAAAATGCTGTTTGAATAAATAAAATATAAACATTATTATAACAATGAGTGAAAAAAATTTCTGTGATGATCATATCTGATCTTTTCAAGAAATATCTAGACTTAAAAAATCAGAAAAAAATATCTCCCCTAATTCTAATGCTTACCCTTATCAACTAGTATGATCCTTGTGAGTCAACACACTTAATCTGGCATTTTTCTAATAGTTACTACATTTCAGGAATCTTACTAGTGAATGACAGCTGCGTTATGTTTTTGTATAAAGTTCTTTTGGTTGTCAAATGACATTGCTTTAACCCTTTGAGTGCCATGACACAATTCGCTGTTGCCACCTTTCTATTCCAACAGTGTCAGGCAACGATACACTGTCGTATATTCTTGTAAACAAAAACTAGTTTGCATCACATTTAATTTAAAACCGATTATATCTTTTAAAACTACGTTTGATTTGCAACAAGAGACATTTGGAAATATAATATTTTATACACATTAAAAAAATTACAAAGAAAAAAAATAAATACAAGAGTTATAACACCGAATGTGCAGAGTAGCAGTGCCAGTGCATAAATCTACTAAGCAGTTCATTCTTCTTACGTTACATTCTTTGTTGTTTTCGGCTTGCTGTGGAGATTATGATTCGTTATTTTTTGTTGATGGTTTTTTTCATAACTGTGATTGTATTCTAATTAACTGATGAAATACACATTGTTTTAGAATATGGATCGCAATCATTTAACCCTAAGTGAAGTTGATAAGTAATTACTGTGACTTATCTGTTAGAGATAGTGATAATCATTCTGACATTTCAGTGTCTGATTTATTTGATTATGACACTGATGAAAACCCAACTTACACACCAGAAGGGTAAACACAAGTAGGTCTTTGTGAATCGTAATCACCATCTAGGCCTAGATGATGATGACATATTAGGTCAACCTGGCCCATCAACTACGCTAAGAAGGCCTGATCCTACAAGGCACATAGCTAGGCAAGTATTCAACGACAGCTCTCTCAATCAGATAATGATGATGATGATGATGATGCCAATGATATCTGGAGGTCCATTAATGAGGAAGAAACCAATTTTATCCATAGCTCTTCGTACAATGAGACACCTTGTCCCAAACATAGCCCTCCTGTAAGTACATCTACTATTTATTACTTTAATTTGTTTTTATGCAAGTTCTGTTGAAAATGTTTATCATTGAAACAAATAGTAATGTTTGTCATTAAATCAAGCAATTGCTGGCAGAAAAAATATTTCTCCTCAGAGTTGTTTTTAACAACTGGTTTTCTATCACCTACTCTGAAATAAGAGCAATCATTGCTATCATTCTAAACATGGGTCTGATAATAAAACTTACAATAGCATCTTATTGAACATCTTATCCAATGGACCCCAGTACATACCATGGTTTAAAAAAATGTTCACAAAAAAATAGATTTAAAAAAAAATAGATCAGGCTATATCAATTTTTTCACATTGGTTTTTTTTGGGGGGGGGGGGTTATGGGCGAAAAATGCTTTGGCGTTATCATCACCTGCAATAAAATTTTATGGAAGAAAAAAAATAGCTATAAAACCTACAACTACCATAAAAATTAAAAAAACCTTACAATACCACAGCTAAATTTTTTTTTTTTAAAAACACTTAAAATTAATATCACAGCCGGAAAACTAAAATTAAAAATAAGCATAAACCTAAACACATAAAATTTAACAAAAAATAAAAAGAAGTTAAATAAAGTCCAAGAGGGGTGTAAAGGGCACCCCAACTCAAACAATGCAATATCTTCCCAACAAACACCACCACCATTGGGGGATAAATTCTATGTGACTCCACTTCCAATTATTGTTTGAGCATGCTGTGTTACGAGAGGAAAACTTCTCAAGAAAAGAGGGATAAAATAAAAACAATTTGGTCTTTCCTCCTATGTTGTAAAGAAACTGCTTTCAATATGCAAGTATCTGAAAAAGGAATATTATATTTTTACAAACAAGTTTTTTATTAGTCTTCCTTTAATTAAACTGTTGTATCAAAATGAAACATTTGATACTGCACAATTTGAAAAAAATAAAAAAGGGCTTCCTGATAATTTAAATGCTCAATTAAATGTTGGGCAAAAGGTTTACTGTAGACAAAATAAAATTATAGCATTAGCCTGCAGAGAAAATATCACACAAAAACCAATAATTCTTGTTTTTACAAATTTTGAAGTAAGGAAAGGAAAATATAAAAGGAAGATATGGTAGGGTTACCAGACAAAAAACCAGCTATGGTTTTAGATTACATCAAACATATGGGTGGAACTGACACCTTTCATATGTTATATGCTTATCTGAATCAGTGAAGAATACTAAAATATTGGAAAAAGGCGGTTTTGAACATATTTTTAGAATGGTATTAAACTGTTATGTAATATGTAGAGAACATTTAGATTTATAAACTGAATGTAATTTATAGAGAGAATGCTTCATAACCAAAAACCACTGTCCCATTATAAATCTGTTGTTAGTATCATTGATTCAATAACAGATTAGTGGTTCAGCAGTGAAGTGGAAGGGGACATAGGGCCTAGTGGAGCCGCAATAGGGTTAGGGACCTTTAAAAACTGCCTAATAAAACAGAAAAAACATGCTGGGTCTGCATCAAGGGGGGCACAGACTACAAAATATGTGGGAGGATAAGAGCCAGAACAATGTGTACCAAATGTGAAGAAGATCGTCATGGTATCTTTTCCCAAAAATAAATATCAGTAGATAATAGGCTCAGAGTATAGGCCTGAAAAGCTGTTTTAGTGTTTAAAAATTACAGGTTATTTCTGGAAAGGGGAGACAAGTAAGTTATTTTTTACTAATTTTTAGTTTCAGTTACGTATACTAACAGATACATTAACACACTGAAGTCTATAGAAGAAGAAGAATTCAATAAAACATAGTCGAAAGACTACTACAAAACCTTAAAAAAAATCAGCTCCAAAAATACAAACCCCCAACCCTACAAATAAAGAATGAAAACAGTAAACTGGCCCGTAACAATAAATACAACGCAGAAATCTTAGCTAAATATTTCAACAAACTCCTAAATTGCGAAGAACCAACAGAACTTCAACACTAACACCCCAATAACAGCACCACCAGAAAACATTAACCTTCTCGTAATAAAAGAAGACCAAGCACTGGATGTGATGAAGAATTACAAACCAGTGGAGAAGATCAGACTTTTGTAGAGACATGGAAACATACAGGAAGATCAGCAAAAATTGCCCTTAACCAACAGCTTATCAACATTTGGATCAAAGAACTGCCAGACCATTGAACGACAACCCTCATCCATCTCTTACAGAAAAAAGGGTATAAAGCAGACCCCAACAATTACCAATTACAGGGAACTCTCACACCTAGACAGCACACAAAATCCTTTCAAGAATCATCCTCAGCAAGATTGGTTCACAACTCGAGAAACAACTGGGAGAATACCAGGGAGGTTCCAGACCCTGGAGGAGCTATCCAGACTAGATCATGAGTCTCAAGCTAATAATGGATTACAACAGGAAAAGAAACAGAGATATGGTGATAACATTTGTGGATTTCAGGAAAACTTATTGCATCCACAGAGAATGCCCACTAAACATCCTACCACATGTTAGAATTTTTAGTGGGCATTCTATATACCAAATTAATTAACATGATAAAACTGACCCTAAAACACTAAGTAGAAGATAAAATTCAGAGTTGAGCATTGTTTTTTGGTATGGCATTTACTACATACCAAATTAATTAACATGATAAAACTGACCCTAAAACACTAAGCAGAAGATAAAATTCAGAGATAAGCTTTCAGAACCATTTGAGATCAAAACAGGAGTGTGCTGCTATTATTCAGAGCTCTACCTCTATTATTTAACTGCTGAAAGAGAAAATCTAGAAATGATAATGAGGAAATGGCTCAAAAAATTCCCTCATAAGTAAAATAAGGCCGAAAAATCCAAATAAACTGTCTTGATTTCACCAACGACTTGGCACTGCTAGCAAACGACATAGACGAGGTTAAGTCACAGATATTTGAACGTCAAAACATTGCAAATAAAATTGGCCACAAAATATCATTTCCAAAGACAGAAATTATGCCCCAAAAACCATCACAATTAAAAGAACTAAACATAAATGGTAATAAAATCACCATAGAACCCAATTGAAATATCTAAATGAAAAAACCTCAATCCAAATAAGAAGAAACAAACTAGTTAAAGCTGAAAAATAACCTGGTACAAATGCCTATCAATAAATGCAAAAATAAGCCACTACAACAGTTACAAAACCAGAAGCCCTTTATGCAGCAGAAACACTCTTCCATCTGAACAAACAATCAAAGATAGACAGACTCCAGAAATCAAAAGAAGAATTGAAAAAACCGCATCAATAAAAAGAACCAGAAAGATGGGCATTGATGGATTGTGCCCAACAAAGTCGTGTACAAAAAGCTAGAACCCACTACTGATACCACACATAAGAGGAGACTACAATTTTTTAGACATATCATAAGGATGTAAGATTCAAGACATCTGACTGCTAGTACAGTATAATCTTGACTCAAAAAACACCAAGACAGGATGTAGATTGGATCAGAGAAATAAGAGGATCTGTAGGAAATTGGACTTACATCAGAAGACACCACAGATAAGATAAAATTAAACAAGAAAATCAAGAACAAAAACACTCACTTCACACACAAAAATCTTATAACGTGAACAATTTCAATACTAGAGGGCACAAAGATCGGAACACATGATAAACTACTGTGAGGATGGCAGGGCCCAAACAGTCCCATGAAAGGGAGGGGGGATAGAGAGGGGGGAGAGAGGGGGGCGAGAGAGAGGGGGAGGGAGTGGGGGGAGAGAGGGGGTTAGAGAGGGGAGTGAGGGGGGGAGAGGGAGAGGGAGAGAGAGAGAGGGAGAGAGAGAGAGAAACTCTGCATACATGTGCATGTGTGTGTGTGTGTGTGTGTGTGTGTTTATGCGAGTGAAAATTTGACACACACACTACATATAATATAGAAAACTCTAAAGTGTAGTTATAGAAACAATTTATTAAAGTTAAAATAGTTAACTTTCGCAAACTGTTCATATTGTTGGTAATTACCAACTGATGATGCAAGTAGTTTGTGAAACTATTGGAACTTAAATAAACTGTTTCTATAACTGTGCTTTGGTGTTTTCTATATTATATTAAAATCAATTAACATAGTGGTAAATATGTTTATAAAATATTTGAACATTCAAAAAAAAATATATATATATATGTACCACTTCCTTTATGTGCCATTTTCCATAGGTTTTCCATTCGCCAGCTACCAGTTTTGAACAAAGCAATTGAACCATCTTCACTAGCACTAATTAAATATGATGTATCAGGAGTAAATGAGATACTTGAAATTGTACCTAGAAATAATGAAATCATTATAAAGTATTTAAAACTATAACACAAATAATTTTTTTTACAAAACCTAGAGTAAATTTTTACAGTGGCCAAATTCGCTATATTTTCTTCAACATCCACAGACATGAAAAAACCACAATTACTTTTAATCGGAACTCTGTACTTTTCCAATAAGTTAAGTTTGTTCAAAACTAATTACATAAAATGTGATAAAAAAATACATAGAGAACTTTAATTTTTATGAAAAAGGATTTATTTATTCTTCTATATTGACATTATCCCCCTTCAAAGTAGTTCACCAGGAAGCGATACAGTTACACCAGCGTTTCTTCCAATCCTCAAAACATTTTTTAATATAGCCTCAAGTTCACTTTGTGACTTTTTCCTTTCAACTATTGTTGCAAAATACTTCTTTTAATCAGTAGTTTACAAGAAAAAGTCACAGAGAACCAAGTCTGAAAATACAGAGGCTGCAAAATTAGAACTTATTTTTGCCTAAAAAATCTTGAATTAATAGTGAAGTATGAGCTGGTGCGTTAACGTGGTGTAAATTCTAAGAATTGTTTGCCGACATCTGTGAAGTTTTCTTTGCATTGACTCAGATAAATAGTGTAAAACTAAGTAATACTGTTTGTTGGCCGTCCAAGCTTGTGGTAAGAATTCATAATGGACGAAGCCATTTTAATAATAAAAAGAAAAAAAATAGCAAGGAAAACCTTAGCATTCAATTGAACTCTGTGTGCTTTTTTTGGTCTTGGTTCTTTGGGAAACTTCTATTGAGATGATTGAACTTTCATTTCAGTATCATAACCGTACACCCGGGTTTCACCGCCATTATGACACATTTGAGTAATTTTGAGTCAATTGCAATGTCAACTAATGATTGTTTTGTGATGTCACTTTTGTTGAAAATTCAACAGTTTTTGAAAAACTTTTGCTGCAAACAACTACTTGGGTTTAATGATAGTTAGGTTAATACATGTAGGTAGAAAATTTATGTTAATTTGGAAATAGTGGACTGAAAAAGGATAAATTCTAGGGAACAGTCCCTTGGACTGGTAATAATTGATTTATGATAACTGATTCATAATTGATTTATAAAATAATGATATTTAGTAACAATAAAGCTCACTAAACTACAAGACACATTAAGGAAAAAATAATGATAAAATGCTCGTTGTTACACTCATTAGATACACTCACTGATGGAGTGAAGCCAATGTCACTTTCATTAAGTACTAAGTATGACTGGGCTTTAATGATTGATTACAACCAAAGAGGATTTCCAGATCTCCCACCACTTCTAAATTTCTAACATGCCACTGGCCAAAAAATATATTTTTTTAAATTAATTAAATATGAAAAATAAGATGAAACAAATAAAGCAATTAGATAAAAAAAAAACAAATCAAGCTGAACTGCAACAAAATTACATAGTGCTAAAACTGTAACAGTTTTACAAAATATATAAAAAAAGATTAAAAGTAAGTTCATGATAAAGGGTCACTTAAATGTTCATGTCACCATGCAAACAAGGTTATCTGCGCCAGGATGAATCTGATCAACAATCGCTAACTTCTAGTGTAGTGGTGGTAAGTTATCTTCTTTAATGATAACTATATCACCAACTTTGAGGCTTCTGTTGCTGTCCATTTTTGGTGTTGAAGGGTGTTCAGGAAATTCACTGACCATTTCTTCCAGATCTGCTGAGTCATCTGTTGGACATGTTTCCAACAATCCAACCTGTTAGCAGTTACATCACATAAGTCTGGGTCAGGAATGTTAGTCAGAGGTTCACCTATGAGGAAGTGGCCAGAAGGAAGGTAGGATGTATCTAAAGGATTGTCAAATAATTTTGTGTCCCGTACAAATATTGTTTTCTGATGAATGTGCAATTTATCATAGTTCATATGACAGTAGTGTGGTTTTCTGAACTTAGGAGAATCCTTATTTTGACCATATTTCTTTGAAGAGTGCGTGAATGGTGATTCTTATTTGTAAATGTTGGAAAAATAGTTAAGTCCTAAATTTCAAGAGCAGGGTATCATGGAATACATCTGGATACTAGTAGATGAGACTCTAGCTCATTTTGCTTCTTTTTTTATTTGTCTTCAGTCATTTGACTGGTTTGATGCAGCTCTCCAAGATTCCCTATCTAGTGCTAGTCGTTTCATTTCAGTATACCCTCTACATCCTACATCCCTAGGAATTTGTTTTACATATTCCAAACGTGGCCTGCCTACACAATTTTTTCCTTCTACCTGTCCTTCCAATATCAAAGCGACTATTCCAGGATGCCTTAGTATGTGGCCTATAAGTCTGTCTCTTCTTTTAACTATATTTTTCCAAGTGCTTCTTTCTTCATCTATTTGCCGCAATACCTCTTCATTTGTCACTTTATCCACCCATCTGATTTTTAACATTCTCCTATAGCACCACATTTCAAAAGCTGCTAATCTTTTCTTCTCAGATACTCCGATCGTCCAAGTTTCACTTCCATATAAAGCGACACTCCAAACATACACTTTCAAAAATTTTTTCCTGACATTTAAATTAATTTTTGATGTAAACAAATTATATTTCTTACTGAAGGCTCGTTTAGCTTGTGCTATTCGGCATTGTATATCGCTCCTGCTTCGTCCATCTTTAGTAATTCTACTTCCCAAATAACAAAATTCTTCTACCTCCATAATCTTTTCTCCTCCTATTTTCACATTCAGTGGTACATCTTTGTTATTTCTACTACATTTCATTACTTTTGTTTTCTTCTTGTTTATTTTCATGTGATAGTTCTTGCGTAGGACTTCATCTATGCCATTCATTGTTTCTTCTAAATCCTTTTTATTCTCGGCTAGAATTACTATATCATCAGCAAATCGTAGCATCTTTATCTTTTCACCTTGTACTGTTACTCCGAATCTAAATTGTTCTTTAACACCATTAACTGCTAGTTCCATGTAAAGATTAAAAAGTAACGGAGATAGGGAATATCCTTGTCGGACTCCCTTTCTTATTACGGCTTCTTTCTTATGTTCTTCAATTGTTACTGTTGCTGTTTGGTTCCTGTACATGTTAGCAATTGTTCTTCTATATCTGTATTTGAACCCTAATTTTTTTAAAATGCTGAACATTTTATTCCAGTCTACGTTATCGAATGCCTTTTCTAGGTCTATAAACGCCAAGTATGTCGGTTTGTTTTTCTTTAATCTTCCTTCTACTATTAATCTGAGGCCTAAAATTGCTTCCCTTGTCCCTATACTTTTCCTGAAACCAAATTGGTCTTCTCCTAACACTTCTTCCACTCTCCTCTCAATTCTTCTGTATAGAATTCTAGTTAAGATTTTTGATGCATGACTAGTTAAACTAATTGTTCATTCTTCACATTTATCTGCCCCTGCTTTCTTTGGTATCATGACTATAATGCTTTTTTTGAAGTCTAACAGAAATTCCCCTTTTTCATAAATATTACACACCAGTTTGTATAATCCATCAATCGCTTCCTCTCCTGCACTGCGCAGTAATTCTACTGGTATTCCGTCTATTCCAGGAGCCTTTCTGCCATTTAAATCTTTTAATGCTCTCTTAAATTCAGATCTCAGTATTGTTTCTCCCATTTCATCCTCCTCAACTTCCTCTTCTTCCTCTATAACACCATTTTCTAATTCATTTCCTCCGTATAACTCTTCAATATATTCCACCCATCTATTGACTTTACCTTTCGTATTATATATTGGTGTACCATCTTTGTTTAACACATTATTAGATTTTAATTTATGTACCCCAAAATTTTCCTTAACTTTACTGTATGCTGCGTCTATTTTACCAATGTTCATTTCTCTTTCCACTTCTGAACACTTTTCTTTAATCCACTCTTCTTTCGCCAGTTTGCACTTCCTGTTTATAGCATTTCTTAATTGCCGATAGTTCCTTTTACTTTCTTCATCACTATCATTCTTATATTTCCTACGTTCATCCATCAGCTGCAATATATCGTCTGAAACCCAAGGTTTTCTACCAGTTCTCTTTATTCCGCCTAAGTTTGCTTCTGCTGATTTAAGAATTTCCTTTTTAACATTCTTCCCATTCTACATTTTCCATTCCCATTCTTCTTCTACATTTTCTACCTTATCTTTTTTACTCAGACCTCTTGCGATGTCCTCCTCAAAAATCTTCTTTACCTCCTCTTCCTCAAGCTTCTCTAAATTCCACCGATTCATCTGACACCTTTTCTTCAGGTTTTTAAACCCCAATCTACATTTCATTATCACTAAATTATGGTCGCTATCAATATCTGCTCCAGGGTAAGTTTTGCAGTCAACGGGTTGATTTCTAAATCTTTGCTTAACCATAATATAATCTATCTGATACCTTGCAGTTTCGCCTGGCTTTTTCCAAGTGTATATTCTTCTATTATGATTTTTAAATTGGGTGTTGGCAATTGCTAAATTATACTTCGTGCAAAATTCTATAAGTCGGTACCTCTTTCATTCCTTTTGCCCAGCCTGTATTCACCCACTATATTTCCTTCCTTGCCTTTTCCAATGCTTGCATTCCAATCTCCAACTATTATTAAATTTTCATCTCCTTTTACGTGTTTAATTGCTTCATCAATCATCAATCTCTTCGTATACACACTCTACCTCATCATCATCATGGGCGCTTGTAGGCATATAGACGTTAACAATCGTTGTCGGTTTAGGTTTTGATTTTATCCTTATTACAATGATTCTATCGCTATGTGTTTTAAAATACTCTACTCTCTTCCCTATCTTCTTGTTCATTATGAAGCCTACTCCTGCCTGCCCATTATTTGAAGCTGCGTTAATTACTCTAAAATCACCTGACCAAAAGTCGCCTTCCTCTTCCCACCGAACCTCACTAATTCCTACTTTTTGCTTTAGGGGCGTGCAATTCCAAGGCATTGGATTGGCTGTGATTCACAAACCCCACTGTAATGGCCACAACAAAATTCTGTCTTATAAAACTAGACAATTCATTGCAAGGAATAATCAAGGCCTATGAATCTGCAACAAATAAAGAATTTTTGCAAAACAGTGTGGAGGAGGGTTTTTGAACCATAACTCAGGAGATGCTTCGCAATATATCAAGAAGGGCATGGAGACGCATAGCTCTGTGCATTCAGCTTGATAGTGGATATACAGATCCACTTAATTTATAATCTGTCAGTACAAAAAATGTGTATAATTGTTGAAAATATTTTTTGTCCACATTACACATATCTAGCAGTACAGGTACTATGTGGATATTTTATAGGAAAAGACTGATTTAGTTTCAAGAACAGTGTGAGTACGAGAAGCTGAAGACTAATTTGCTGGAACTCAAGACTAATCTTAGAAGGTACGCTTATGAAAATTGAGGCTGCGCACTGACTGAATGCATGCCATTTGTAGAACTGGATGAAGTATTTGAAAATGTAGAATTTAAACAAAATAATTAAAATCTTAAACAGAAGTAACTTATTTTCAAAATAATAATGATGTTAAAAGATTAACACAGAAAGAAATAGATTGATAGCGTCAACTGACTGATAAATCGACAAAAAAATGGAAACATCAAATTATTACTAAGAGCTTTATTTTCCACTCATATCCACAAAAAGACATAAAGATAAAAATAGTTGTGCTTTTAGAAATATAAGAAACTCTGTTTTTCAAGTTTAAAACAATACCTAAAGATTAAATTTGTTGACTTAAATTAAGCTACTTGCATCAGTTACTCAGTATTTTAATTTGTAATATTAAATTAGCTACAGCTTGAAAATTTTTAACTTTTAAAGCAGTCAACCTTACAGAAAGTAAGATTTCTGAAACATATGAAATAACTAGTCAAATTCTGAAACGTGCAAGAAAATGATAAATAAATAAGAAATTACCATTTTGTTCCATTAGTAATCCACTTTCTTTTCTAGCTATCATATCATAGAGATGTATGGTTTCATCAGTACTGCTTGAGGCAACCCATTTGCCTGAAGTAGAAACACATTTCACACTACCTTGATGGGAGTGATTAGCGAAACTATGAACAAATTTTGGTTTTCCTCCCTTAAAACAATATAAATAAAATTATTTTAATAACAATAAAACACACTGTTATATTATATACTGTATGACTACACTGAACATCTTTCCAGATGATTTATATGATCTCTTGGATTATTTCAAAATTTATCAAGCAATGTACATAAAAAATAAATTTAATTTACTAATGTAAACTTACTTCAACAGGTTTTATAAATTTATAACCTAAAATAAACTGCTCGTACGTTCCGACAATAACTTCAAAAACGCATTTCTCAGCCATTTTTACAGTAATTATATATGCAATTTATTAAAAACCGGACCACACACGTGCAACAGTCATAAAATCATGAAACTACACACAGTTTCAAATTATAACAGTTCGCTGGCTAGTGGTTCATTACGACAGCTTCTTTAATGTATACACTTAACGTTTTTCAGATCTTAAACTAACCGTACTCTTTGAGTCGTTCAATGTATGGAGATTGACGAAATTTCTTACAAAGACTTATAACGACTCTGCACTCGCCGATAGTGTTAAAAGTATATTCAGAGTAACCAATGAATATTTTGTCTGTCTATCTCAATTAAGAAGCATAAAATGACTATTAAATTAATAAATAATTTCAATTACTAATAAGTATAAATTTTTTACACCATTAACTAAATAATAATTATCAATTGTTATGCTTTTGTCCGTGATGATAGCGGTTGAATTATTGCACTTAAAACTCTTATTTAAAAAAAAAAAACTAAATCACAATTTAAAAAAGTAATTATTCTGATTTTTTTAACAAAAGTCTAATTTAAAAAAAAATTGAATTTCTGTATCCTCATTTAGTATATATAAACAATAATCATTCATATAACTACAATTAATACGTTCTAAATTGTTGTTTAATTTATTACCTTCACAAAATTGATTTGCTATCGTTTTATATATTTATTGTTTTCATGTACTAAATGGACTTTAATTGCATCTCTCTTTTTTATGATGCTATTCTGATCAAGTTTTTTCTACTGTTTTCCTTTATCTCTGATGCTGAGGAAGATCTTTTTCATAAGAACTAGCACATCTGCTAATCAGAATAAAGCATTTATTTTCTGAACAATAATAAATATTTATTGGTCCCAAAGAGGAATGTAACCAAGGTTGGTGAAATTAAATTAGTCCATTACAGATAAGTCAGATCAACTTCAGACACTAAAATTAAGCAAAATAAATATAGGAGGTCCATATAAATATAGGAGGTATAAATATAGGAGTGGTAAATGGCATTACCCATAACAACTGCTCAGGCCTCTTCCAAACTGCGTAGTGCGAATTAATAAGCTGCTCTCAAAATAATCCATTGTTAATCTTCTGATGGTAATCTCCTTTGTGTTTTGATTGAAAGATTAACTCTACATTCTGTATGAACTGATACAAAAACCAATATAATTACCCAGATAATTAATCATTTTCCTTTACTGATGGGAACTCAAAGATCGCCATTGCATGCACTATTCTGCCATGTACATTTTCTGGAATGATTTTTGACTCACCTTAGTTTCATCCATGGCGGAAAATGTTCTTTTCTTCTTATCAAATGAAAGTTTGCTAAGAATTTAGCTCGTGCAGCAACAACCTCAATTCTTTCTAATAAAAATTTTCTATGATCATTGCATTTTTTGTAAGAAAAGCTGAGATTTTTTAAAATTACAAGTGTAGCAGTCCTAGAGACACTGAACTCTATTTTACTACACAGCAGTGTCTTTTATTTTCCAGATCGAAGGGTGCTCCATTCGGTTATAAAGCATCTTGAGTGAATGCTGAACTTTTTTAATAAAATCATTTGATTCTGTAATCCATTTTTTATGTGAAAAGTTTCTCCTAGGAGATTCTTTGATGAATCTGTTGAGCTGACACTAATTGCAAAATAAAGATTTGCTTCAGAACAAATCCTCTATATTGAATACAATGACAAAGAACATCTGGCCAACAGTAACTTTCTGGGTGGAAGTAAAAATTTCTTTAATGCCACAAAGGTTTACAACATACAAGTTCTTTAAACTAGCAGTAGACATTATACATAATTGTTTTTGAACATCTAGAGTTAAGACTCAATGTCAGGTAAGTCTGACATTGTTTATAAAAAGCATTCACCAACTAATAAAAAAATGAAACAAAACTGGTTATAACAACTAGAAAATATACTTGTATATAATAAAAAAATTTAATGAATAGTAATACACTAACATATCCAAATTAATTAAATGCCAACTGAAGAATACTTGTTGGCTAAACTAGTAGGACCTATAAGTATTGTAGTGTCATAAATTACTAGAATATTTTACTACATGAAAATGATTTTGTTTTCACTAAAAACTGCAAGATGTTCAAATATGTAAAAAAATATATTTTCAGGCTATAATGTAAACCAATAGATTATGTCATTTCTTTGTATGTTTTATAAATATTCCTTCCTATAAGAATATTTAACTCTATATTATGGTAATTATAAACTCTATAGTTTATAGTAATATATAATATTTATTGCATTAGGTCAATATTAATGGTATAGGTCAATAATATTAATGGGATGGTCAAAATGGATATTTCCATTGAAATTTGGAAACCGAAATTTTTTGCTATCACAATACTTCCTTTACTTTGACCGAGGAAATAGAAATAATCCATAAAATAGAAAAAACTGCTAGATGTAATTAGTGCTGTAAAAATGTTATACACCTATAAGTATTTCAAAAATTACATTGAAAATATAATAAGGAATATATTAAAAGAAAAAGAAGAAGGAAAAATATAGGAGGACAGAAAATAAAATGCATTTGGTTTACTGATGTTATGATAATTCTAAGTGATGGCACACATGCACTTCAAAGATTGTTTACTGCTCTGGAGGAAGGAATGAAAGAGTATGCAATGAAAATTAACATAGGAAAAACTAAAGTAATGGATGTGTAAACAATGAAGATTTAGTGGTAAGCACAAGTGAAGGAAGAATAGAAAAAGTAAAATAATATAGATAAGATAATAGAGGGCTGGAAGAGTGGAAATAAAAATAATCATAATGCAATATCTTTTACCTCTCCTTCAGTAAGAAAAGGGAATTACTATGTGGTAAAAATCTTGACTTAGAGCTAAGGAAAAGGTTAGGAAATTACTTTATATGGAACGTCTTGAAAAAGAAGTGAAGCATGGATGATGAGCAAGAAGTAGAGGAACTGGACTGAAGCTTTTGAGATGTATTGTGAAGGATGGAGAAAGCAAGATGGTTGGATAAAGTGAGGAATGAAAAAGTAATGAGCAGGATTAAAGAAGAAAGAGCACTTTCTTCTTTAGAGATACTGAAAGAAGATAGATCTTCTCTAAAGAAGTATCTTTAGAGAAGATCTATGTACTTACTTTTGTGTAAACCGATTAGGACATGTTAGAGGAAGTGGAATCTTGATAATTGCATTAGAAGGGTCAGTAAAACGAGAAAAGGAGCGAGGAAGAATGATGAAGTTTACAGATGAGATGAAGATTGTTAGTTACAAGGGAACAAAGGAGAAGGCTTGGGACAGAGATACATGAAGACAGAGGTGACGTAATGGACCTCCTGCTAGGCAGATTTCAATGATAACAATTTCATGATAACAATCTACAGAGTGTATCATGAAGTTCTGCTGGGACTTTCATAAGCTATTCTACTAGTGAAAATAATGGACAAAGTTCACATAAAAATATGTCCTAATATGCTTTGTTTGCCAGTTACGGCTAGTGAAATATTTAGCTTGGACTTCAGCTATAGCTGTGAAATGTGGTTGTACTGAAATTTTTAGGACATTAATTAAAGGATGAAATTCGTGATTTCCTATGGGGTTTCACCTGAAAAATCTAATAAAATACGTCCTAGAACCATATCTGCAGTAGTTTTTGAGATATCTGTGGTTAAAATCAATAAAATGGGGTAAAAAGCTTCTTGTTTTTTTATGTTTGACATCCAATAACTTCGTTAAATGAGTATTAAACACAAAAAAACTTTTAAACAAAACAAGATAAGTTTAATAAAACAAAGAAAAGTTAGAAAAAATCCAAAAATGATTTAGAAACAATACTATCCATTAAAAATAATTATTTCTTCTAGTCTTCAATACTTTCTTTTTCAGGAAAATCATTTACTTCACTGCAATTATGTTTGTTTTGATAAAACAGATGACTTTCTGATGGAAAAAACCGAAGTAGAATTAACTAGGTTTTAATTAGGTTTTTGTATTTTAATTAATAATGATATCGGTTTTGGATTGACTCTGATGACATCGAGTACATCTGGAAACTAGACGTCATTCTTTCTCAAATCTCTTTGTAAATTAACTAAAAGAAATTGTTTGCCAACATCAGTTTCATATTTATAAAATAATTCACCAATATTTTCTTGCTGAACTTTAATGTGAAAGGATTACTGGATGCTTATTAAAAACTTTCCTCTAAATAAACTGAGATGTCTTACCACACAGTGGTTTAAAATTATTGCAGTCATGTAATTCGATATTGCAAACATAATACTTTTTTGAACATTGGTGAACCAGCTGCTGTAAATTTCTAGTCAGTATCTGTAAGTAATTCATTATTTTTCCTGTTTCATTCTATCAGTGCATGGAAATTGTTCGCTTCCATAAGCATGTGATCTTTTAACAAGAATTCATGACTAATACACTATATCTGTGGATATCGATGTAAAATGTAGAAAAAACACAACAGTAGCCAAATTTTTGTTCTGACCATAGCAAATGTTTGACCCTAATACTATTTCTCCAATTTCTGAATTGAGAATGTTTTATTCAGCCCATTTTAGAATGCAAGAAGCTATTTCATTCTCACCACATCCTGCCTTAGTTTTATACCACATCATACAAAATGAAGTCTACATTAGAATCATAAAATGTGAAATTAAACGTCTACAGCAGCAGACATTTAAGCAGTGTTCCTGCAGTATAAACTTTCGATGTTTGTTAACAGTGGTATTGGTAAACAGTTTTGTAAATTAGTGTCAACACTTTTACTGTTCGGCTGCTCTTTGCATCTTGAGTATCATTACTTTTTTGTTCATACTGTTTCTGTGATTCCATAAGGTGCAATTCATAATTACTTTGAATAGATTTTTTACCATCTGAAGTTAATTCATTGTTTAGGTTTACTAAGTATGAATCACACCTATCTATTTGTGCTGCTTAAATGAAAAGTTGAATTCTTTGTTACATATATTTATATTAAGCCACTTTTTTTTACCAGTTTTATTTTCAGCATAGAATTCATGATACAATTTTTCTTAATTTAAATCAGGACTTAAAAACGATTTCTTAGTTTTTAAGCGTGAATAGTTATCTCATATTTATAAGTTGAATAACATTTTTGAATAATTTCTTTGGGTGTTTTCATGACAGGAGATGATCCCTCCAGGTTCTTGTTTATTAATTGTGTCAACTACGACGGCATTAGACATAGCAAGTGTGTTTAAAAACATCACTTTACACACCCTTATTTTACATCATTAATGTTTAAACTATAATGAAGAAAATTTTCTTTTGGTTTTATACTATCCATACTTCTACATCTTTCTTTTGGTCTTCAATGCAGGATGCAATGAACAGCCTTCTTAAATTGTTGAATTTCAGCAAGCCTTAAAAATGTCATTCCTTGTAATTCAGTAATTTTTTGGGAACACTTAATTTTACACATACACGTAGGCTTAATTTCTTAATAATGTATTTTAGTAAAAATAGTTATGATGATGAGCAAAAGATATTAGAAAAAGCAAATTTCAAAACTTCAAACTGCTCTACTATAAAATTTTAAAAATGGAGATGCTATCCTTTACCTCCAGCCTACGGAATTGTTCTAAGAGGTATATAATGATATCTGCATTTGATGTTTATCTTAATAAAATTTGTACTTGTAATAATTTAAAAGCAGCTCTCTCATTTATTATTCACAACTGGAGATAGTGTTGTATACCACTGGAAAGAACAAAAAAATACTGTATGATTCATTCATAAACCCAATTTTGACAAAAATGGAGATGATGTCCATTTTACCTCTGGGCTACAGATAAGTTTATATGAATTTTTTTCATTACTTTCAAGAGTAGAATAGATTTTGAAAGTCCCAGGAGAACTTTGTTATACACTCTGTATGAGGAACATAAATAAAAGTTTTAAATGTGGTTTTGTAATCTGAAAAAATTTAAGGATCAAAATACTCAAGACTATGGGCTTAGAGGAACAAAAAATGTTTAACTGGTCTTATTCAAAAATTGATTAAACTATATTTATAATAATTTTAAAAAAACACAATTGTGAATATATAAAGGACGTGAAAATATTTCAGAAAAACAAAAGAATTGATTATTCATCATTTTCTTTGATAAATTCACTTTTTTTTTAAAGTTTAAGATTGTATTGGTTAAATAAAATTATTTCTTGTCAAAGTTTACAAAGCTCAGTTAATGTGCAAATTGGGAAAGGATTGATGACTGCTGACTGGCTTCTTGCTACCTGACATCCTGTTGGTTTACATTATTCCTCTCCACTTTACTATTGGCAGTAACAACAATGCTTCTGATACCACAGGTACAACTATTGTGTATCTACGTGTTTACACTTTCTAAACTTTGATGAGTAATACTTTATTTTTTGTTCTATGTAATTACTGGATTTACTATCATGACTCACTTAATTCACAATTCAAAGAATTGACACTCAATTCTTTAGTGGTTTCTGGCATTATCAGCCTTTTCCACTCAGTTTGATACCTGGTGATCCTTCTATTTCCCAAATAAACTTGGTTTTTCTCCTTACCTTAATTTGTGATGCCTAATGTTTCTTTTCCAAAGAGATTTTCATTTTAATTTCTTCATAAGCAGCAAATCTTTGCTACTTCTAATAGATCTACATTTACATTTTTTTTTGTCTTCAGTCATTTGACTGATTTGATGCAGTTCTCCAAGATTCCCTATCTAATGTTAGTCGTTTCATTTCGGTATACCCCCTACATCTTACAACCCTAACAATTTGTTTTACATATTCCAAACATTGCCTGCCTGCACAATTTTTTCCTTCTACCTGTCCCTCCAATATTAAAGCAACTATTCCAGGATACCTTAATAAGTGGCCTATAAGTCTGTCTCTTCTTTTAACTATATTTTTCCAAATGCTTCTTTCTTCATCGATTTGCTGCAACACCTCTTCATTTGTTACTTTATCCATCCATCTGATTTTTAACATTCTCTTATAGCACCACATTTCAAAAGCTTCTAATCTTTTCTTCTCAGGTACTTTGATCGCCCAAGTTTACTTCCATACAAAGCTACGTTCTAAACATATACTTTCAAAAATCTTTTCCTGAAGTTTAAATTAATTTTTTAATGTAAACAAATTATATTTCTTACTGAAGGCTCGTTTAGCTTGTGCTATTCAGCATTTTATATCGCTCCTGCTTCGTCCATCTTTAGTGATTCTACTTCCCAAATAACAAAATTCTTCTACCTCCATAACCTTTTCTCTTCCTATTTTTACATTTAGTGGTCCATCTTCGTTATTTCTAGTACATTTCATTACTTTTGTTTTGTTCTTGTTTATTTTCATGCGGTAGTTCTTGCATAGGACTTCATCCATGCCGTTCATTGTTCCTACTAAATCTTTTTTACTCTCAGCTAGAATTACTTTATCATCAGCTTATCTTTTTACCTTGTACTGTTACTCCGGATCTAAGTTGTTCTTTAACATTAACTGCTAGTTCTACTGCATTTACATAATAATTTAATATTTTTCAACTGAAATTTAGTTTTTTCATATGATACTTGTTAACCTAATAATCTTGTCTGCCAGAAAACTTTTAGTGTTTCTGAAAAGTCATTTTTACAGACACAAAGAACTTAGCACTGTGATTAAACCCTGCCATCAGAAGTGGACTCTTAAAAATGAGTTATCTATTTCTAGTCTCCTAACTGGTGCCAAGCCCAGTCAGTGTTTTTCTTTTCAGTTCAGCAAATAAGAAGTATCTGTTTCAATCTTCAACACTTGTTGACACTTTATTTTCTCATCGCTGGGTATAATGATGTAGTGATTCTATTATGTAATAGATCAATTATGCTAGCTAGTGTTGTATACAAGTAAGCAAGCAAATATGAAAGCAAATATAAAAAAAAAATAAATAAATAAAAAACAATTTCTTCCATCACTTTATTAAATGCTTTAATTCCTATACAACTACTGGATGGAATTTATAATTATATATTACATTTCATTACAATAATATTAGACTATTATATATATTAATATATTTACCTTACAATTAGGTACAATATAAAAAGTTTATAAATTATATAGTACAGTCTAATAAATCAATCATTCATTTTTACAAGTAACAAACGTGCAATAATGTACATATACACGTATATTGTATCTATTTATTTATGACTCATTACGTAGAATGATATAAATTTACATATTTTTCTATTACATTTTATATATATATAACAATAAGTATAGTAATAAGGGCAGTTAATATTTTAAAAATCTATTACATTACATTAATATTACCTTGGTATATATTACAATATATTAATATTATTTTTTTGGCAGACCATTTTCTTTAAAGTACAATAATTTATCGAATTTTTATTATATATAAAAATGGTTAATTTAATTTTCCATGAAATAGATATTTAGAAAAAAAATGAGTTAATCCACCAAAATTCCTACAGTGGAGGTGTAAGGGGGGACTACCTTCAAGTAACATTTAATGTGTTTAGGATTTTCTGTTAAAAAATATAAAACACTATTTTAAAATAAAGAAGCAATAAAGTGCAGGTAAAAGTGATAGAATTCTCTGAAAAATCATTTACATGTTCGTAGAACATTTATTATAAAGCTTTGGTCAGTAATTTTTTTTTTGGTATACAAGACAATGAACTCTTTTTTATATATCTTTTTTGTATACTCTTTTTTTAAGAGTATACAAGTCAATGAATAATCTCATAAAATTTAGAAAGAAAATCAGTAAATAATTTTTAAAATTTATTTGCAGTCTGTTAAAATTGTTTTAAAAAGCAATCAAAGACATATAAACAGTATTGAATTTATTAAATTATCTAAGTAATTAACTTGTATAGCACAGACAGGAGTGCGTGAGAAAATGAAGGTGGCTACAAATAATTTAAACCCTACTTTTACTATTCAATCCTTCCCATTAAGTTGGGACTATTGTCTCTTAAAAATAGCTTTAACTAACAAATTAAAAAAAAAAACAAAAAACAACAGTTTTTGAAGCAGACTTGTGTTGCACGTCTGGCAGCCTACAAATATCTGATTATGACACTGGTTATATCTAACAGTTAGTGAAGAAGATTAATTAAATACTTAATAAAAATTTACAAGTAAGGTAAGATTAATTAAATAATAATAAAAATGTACAAGTAGGGTACAAAAACTGAATAGTATTTTGGGTCTGATAACATCACCCCTTATTATCCCTGATTTCTTCTTCAACGCTGGTGGAGTTCTGTGGGTTTTGATCAGAATTCCAATGGATCCATAAGTACTAGTTTCAATTAATATTTCCTCTACTTGGTGGGGGCAGCTCTACCTAAAGACCAGTTTCCAATTCTATACTATACAAAAAAAACCTGTCATTAATGTGCTTATCAAGAAAGGTGAAATCTCATAATTTCTCCTAATAAATAAACATTTCCATAAAAAATAAAATAGTAATATAATCAAGTATTCATGTAAATTATGACCAAATGAAACATGTACCTTAATTCAAATTTTATCTTTAAAATTCTTATAAATAAATAGATTTAATGAAATAAAATTAAACAAACGATCTTTCCACATCTAACTTTATTATGCACTTAACACTATGAAATCCTTCTCTATACAACCATCAATATAATCAGAAATATTCAGGAAGAAAATCTAATTATCAGATTATAATATAATAAATTCAGATCTGCATTTGTATGTACAGACAAAAACAAATTTAATAAAGTCAAGGATATTTTTATATATCTGCTCATCGTTTTATTAATTTTGTCATTTTTGTTAATGTACTCATATGTGCAAAAATTCATGAGCAAGGTCAAATTAATTGTAATATCTTCAATTACACTAACATTTAGGTAGTCTTTTACTTAATGTTTTATTTTCTGAAGTTCTAACAGAAAAAAGTACCCTTTCACTTTTCCATTAATATAATTGCTGTAAAAAATGTCTCATGTATAGTATTAATTTTCCAAATAACAATCAGGCTAAGTTATTACTTAGCCTCTCTTGTCTAAGTTATTACTTCAACAAATTTTTATTATAATCGAATATTCTAGTAAAGTGAAAAAATTTATTTTGCTTTGTAAATTATAAAAATTTTAGATGAAATTACACCTTTTTCTATGAATTACTACTTTACTGACTTTTTTATCAAACGGTGTCATTTCTGCCTTTCATCTGTAAATTCCAGGCTTGATTCCTGGTTAGGCATGGCAATTTTTTCATATGCTATAAAAATGAATTATCATCCATTGACAGATTATAGGGTATCAGCCTATTGCTATAAAAAATAAATAAATATTCGTAAAAGGAACTTTTATAGAAAAAAAAACCAGTCTGTAAATAAGTGGGGGAGGTCATTACGATCATCTCAAATTTTGTCAATTTAACAAAAAGGATAAGGATTTTACAAATATTAAAAAAAATATTAATTTTGTTTTTCCCCTTACAAATTCTATGAAAATAAGTGGTTAAAACTATATGACCAGATATAACAAACAAATAATATCATTTAAGGAAACATAACAGACACCTAGTCATGTTATTTTTACAAAATAAGTATATAAAGAGTAATAAAATAAAATAATGCAATAGTAGGTTATTTTAAACGCAAGTGGATTTATTTAGCCTGATCTGCAAAATGTTTGTTTATGAAATGTTATAATACATATTATTTGATAAAAATGTCTAGAATAATTTAAAATGTAAACATATTATTAATAAATAAACCTTTAAAAAAACTTTATAATCCTCATGTAATCAAGTCTGCCTAGAGTTGAAATGCATTAAATATATATATCAATTAAAAATAAACTTAAGTGCAGAATAAATTTTCTTAATAATTACCCTCATAATTAATAGTATAGATTAGAATATAACTAAAAAAGTAATATCAAAATTAAACGATAAAATATTTTTCTGCAGAAAATTATTTTACGGTATACATTGAACACATTCTGATGGTCATAAGTTGTATTCGGCGGCATGAATAAATAAATAAAATTGAAAAGAATTAGAAAAATTATTGTTAAGAAATAAACAAAAATTTTATAGTAATTAATTTTTAAATATGTAAAATTTAAATCGTTGGTCATTGTGCGTTTGGTTTACATTTAATTTTATTTACTATCATCAAGTTTATATTACAGTTATATACTAAAATACATAATTAGATCACAAAGAAGCACATGTGTGTGTGTATATGTATATGAATTATTTAATGTACCAAGAAGCTTAACCTTCATAATAAATTACTTTATTACAGTCGTGGGAGTGTTAGATGATCCTAGAGTAAATTATTAATACACAAAAACAATTCTTTATTCAATGGTAATTCCCCTCTCTGTTACTATCTCCTGCTCGTCTAATTTTCTCAAATCATGCTACTTCTTATACTAAACAACTTCTAATTTTAGCCCAAAAAATGATCTAGTTTTAATTAGGTAATATAATTTTAAAATTAAACCAAATAGAGAGGTAAAAAATTTATTACGCTTAACATAGTGCTTCATAATTTGAACATCTATTCAATTTAAACATTTCAGAAACTTACTATTACTGAATAAATCATTCTAACCATAATATCGATATGATTTCCAAACTAAACATAAATTATTATTAAAATGTTTCTGTAAACATTTAACTACAAATTAACTCTAAAAAAACAATGTGATACTTTACTTATTGTAATATCTATAGGGAAAGACGTCTTATCAATACTTTTTATTAATTATTAAAGTAGTTATCATTATTATTAATCCTAATACTGTAATTATTAATTTTAATGGTTAATCATTATCAATTCTTAAAAAATATTAACAGAGGAAACTCTTTTTTAACAAAAGACTGAAAGTACTAGGCAATAATTAACAAAATTTAATACAAAGGAAATTATTTTTCTCATATTTTTACAGAAAATTATTATTTTTCCTTACATTATTTAGTAAATGATTTAGTTTTTTCAAAGAAAGGAAGTTTTTTGGTGGTATTATTGTTTGAAAATGTCTGCAAAACATGTGGAGTTTATCAGGTCTCAATAAAAAATAATTATTTTTAAAGTGGGTTTTAAAAATGGCAAGTCAATTCTAGATTCAAATTCACATTAGGTTTGGTTAATTGTATGAGGAAACGGATAAACTGCCAATGAAATTCATTGCCTATCTGTTTTTCTTTATAAAGACAAAGATGGAATAATAACAGAAATGTGGGAAAATGTTGACAATAACTAACTCTTTATATGAAATAATAAAAAATAATTGAAAATAGTCATAATCCCCTGGGAATGGAATCAGCTTTATTAACCCTCTACATAAAAAAGGATACAAAGAAGAATTTCATAACTCTCAGTTGCTTACAAAGTTGGTTTTAAAGAAGTTTTTAAACATAATAGATACACATTTAGACAAAAACTAAGGAGGTTTTAGAAAGGCCAGATCAAATGCGAACAAATCATCAGCCCCAAACTAATTCTGCATCTTATTAGTTTATTAGTAAAACAAATAGAAAAAAAACCTTAACATTTCTAGTTTTTAAGACATGATTCAGTGGATAGAAAAACTTTATTTAACATTCTAAAAGAATACAGAATTGATGGTAAATTATTAAATTTGGTTAAAGAAACATACACAACCTCTAAAGTAAAATTTATGGAAGAAATCTCAGAATCATTCCACATTAAAATAGGATTTAGACAAGGCAATGGACTCTCATTCTTATTATTTAAGTAGTCCTTGACAAGAATGTGAAAACCTGGAATAAGGAAATAATAAATCAAAATATTAGATTATTTAAAAGAAGAGGAAAGAGGGAAAAGAAGAGGAAGAGGGAAATTACGAAGACAAAATCTCAGTACACTACTTGGCTTTTGCATATGATCTGACCATCTTAGCAGATGATGAAGAAGAAGACGAAGCAATAAAAGCAGGTAAATATTATATGAGTATATGTTATATGGGAGAAGTTGCTGAAAATGAGAATCTTTTTTAAAAATAATGAATACAAGTCTAATAAAATTGAATCCCCCAAAAAAAATGAAAATGGGATACGGCTCTATTAAGAAGAGGGAACAGTTCAAGAACCTCTTTTTTTCTGTTTAGCTTCCAGAACCACCATAAGGTATTACTTTAGAAAATGATATGTATGAATGTAAGAGTAAATGTCTTGTACAGTCTCAGGTCAACCATTCCTGATAAGATCAGCAAGTTGCATATGCAACAGAATGTTTAACTATAAATGTTAAAGGTGGAATAAAAAAATATTCTCAATAAAGAAAGAAAAATCCTAAGAAAAATACTTGACTCAAATATTAAAAATATTATATTCCAAAAAGTAACAGAAAAAAATTATAAAAGATGTGCAAACTTCTCCCAAGCAGCCAGAAAAATAAAATTCTTTCTTCGGTCAAATTTTTAAAATGAGTAATATAGAATACAGAAAAAACAGATTTCTGATAGAAGAAAAAAAAAAAATTGGTTTGAAGGAATTAAGAATGATCTCCAGGAGGTTGAAATTGCAGAAAAAAATATTTAAACATGGATTTCCTTATAAAGTTAATTTATAATCATGAGTTTCAAGAAATAGAAAAATAAAGACACTCCTGGAAAGAATGGATCGAAGAAAGGGGAATAAAACAGTCATATTATCACTGAAAACATGGGAAAACACTAGAACAAATTAGCTTAATTTGGTCCATAGATGGCCTAATTGAAAAAAAAAAAAAAAAAAAAAAAATATATATATATATATATATATATATAAAAATGATATTTATGGTGAACAAAAAGTGGAATGCAGATATCACTTATGAAATCATTAAAAACTGAAAAAAAAATTTATATTGATAGTTTTTAAATGATTTATGAATATTATGAAAAATTATTTAGAAGTACCAATAATTGAATTGTTCTTTATAAAACAATTATTAAAAGGTTAGGCTATTAAAAACAACGGTTACGTTAGGAACTGAAAATTATGACAGAAAATTACCAGATTGAGAGTGTGTGGTGTAAGCACTACTTACAAGTTATGGAGTTATAAGCACTCCTTACAAGTTAACGTGACAACTTTCTGTACTATGACAGGAGATGAAACAACTCCATATACCAAAAAGAAGAAACAATGTTGCGTCGATGCTACACATATCTATTGTCAACAAAAATTTCAAAACATTCACAGGAATATGAAAAATTAAGTCAACTAATTTACCGGTAGAAAAAAGTGCTGCTTTCTGTTAAAAGTTTACCTACATCATTGTAAATACCCTGAAAAAACTGTGACAAGACAAAAAAATGGAGAAGAGTTTTGATATAAATAAGTATGCCTACTAAATAATAAAGCTGGTCTAGATACTGCTCATGTTATACAGAAGTCTTGTAAACCTTTAAATAGGAACTTTTATTTTCTCCTTTACATAGTTTAAACTAAAATCGAGCAACTGTTACTTGTATTTAAGGAACACCAGGCAAGAAAAACTTTTTGCGATGATAACAAGATTCAAGGGATGGTGATGATACAGATAAGAAAACATATTAAAGACAATGTGATGAAGAAAATCATTTTCAAACTCACCAAGTGGAATGATAAAAAGATGACACCAATGAGTGATGTCACCCTGAGTGAATGCTGATTTTGTTGAATAATAAATAAAAAATATGTTCTAAAGGTAATTTAAAATATGTTCTAAAGTAACTTAATTCTATTATAAAATTCTATTTCTAGCATTTATATTTTTAATTAATGATTACTTCATTAGAATAAACTCATGTTATTTCTGAAAAAAAATTAAGCTCTTTTTTTATAGATTATGCAATGTATTTATAATTAGATGATTTTTCATGAAATCAAATTAATAAGGAATGTCAGTAAAAGGGGATATAAATGAATCGTTATTCATTTACTTATTGAACATGTTTAAACATACTTATCTTCAATTTTCTCGAGATAACAACATTTTTCTTAGTGCAAGTTATTTAATTCTATTCAAACATCTTTTATTGAGATAGTGAATTTAAAAAATTAAAATGATGCTATAGTGTATATGTTTATAATGCATTATACATTTTATAAATTCATTATTTAAGTGAATAAATTTACACAATACTTTAAAGGCAAGAGCCTTTTGAATATTGTGACAAACCAAACAAAGTTTTACATATACAAAGTTCTTAATAATTTACTTCAAAACACTTTTAGTTATCCTTGTACATTCTTGAGTAAATGGTGTTTTCACCATGGTGTCATCTGATATTACTAATAGTGGTTTTGTACATCAGGTAGATAAAATATTATACAATTAAAATATTATAAATAATATACAAATAATTATATAACAAAGTCACATACTATATACATTTGCATTTCTAAACAAAAATTTCAACATTAATATCAACTGATATTAGAATGATAACGGAATTTTTTTTTTTAAATTACATAAAACGTTGTATTTAAAAAGAAAAATTGTTGTTTGTTGTTTCAAAAGTTTATGGTTTAAAAAACTCTTTTCACTGATGGGTGATGGGAAAAACCATAATAAATTTATAAAAATAAAACAAACCTTTCTTTGTCAAATTATGTGATCATTTGTTGGGCTTTTAGAATATAAAATAAAGATCAGTTAATATTAATAATAAAACATGCAATCTATATATAATATATACCATACATCTATATATATCTGTCTTCTTGTAACAATTACAATAAAATAACTTCTCTCTTAACAAATTTATTAGTTATAACTTATACAGAATAAATAAACACTTTATAGATTATTTATAATATAATTAGATAGTTTATAAGGATTATTTTATAGCACTATAAAAAATACACAATTTTAATAATACAAAAATTAGTTACCTAATAGTGTAAAAATATAAATACTATTTAATTTATTTTGATTTAAAAAAGGCAAGAAAATTAATTATTTAGTTAAAATTTCAAGAATGATTAAAATTTTTTTTATTTCAAGATCTCTGATTAAAAAACAAGAATGTATTTTAATCTGTTATTAAAAAATCTAAAAGTACAGAAAATTATTAAAATAAAATGATCTATTTTTTAAATGTAATTATATGCAGGAGTTAAAAAGGTATAGCGACCCTTAAATAACTTTTCAAGATTTAAACATAGAAAAAATAAAATTAAGAAATGCTGTTACCTAAAAATGATTTATTTTTCAGTATAAGAATGTTACTTTAAGTGTACTATAGGCCACTTTTGAAAATATTAAATAGCCGCCATTTTGATAAGGGATGTCAGCTGGAAGTTTTTCAAAGTCCTTTGAAACAATGCCAGAATCCTACCTTTTCTATTTAAAATTTTTGAGTTGCTTCTCCATATGTGGGCATCCTGGGAAATTGAGGTGCGGGCTCAAACTGAAAAATTAATAGTTTTAAGGTATTTGCTAATTTTCATTTTTCTCTTTAACTGTTGAAAAGTTATTTAAGAGTTCCATATTTTTATTAATAACTTGTACGTATGACATAATGTCACAATAATAAACAACTGATTTTATCCGATTATGAATTTATATATATAAAATAATTACTTTTGTTGTAAGCATAAGTAAGTTTAGCAGCAGCAAGGTTTTATGTGAATAAAACAAGATAAAAAAGAATGCAATAATAAATATATTTAAAAAAGATTTGACGAAAAGAATTAGACATAATGAGAATCTTAAATTGCTAGAATACAGATAATGACATTTTAGAAAGAACTTCTTTCTTTTACTAGTTTTTTATTAAAATAAAATGATTTATTTTTAAATAAAATTATATACAAGAGTTAATAAAGTATGGTGACCCTTAAATACCTTTTCAAGAATTAAACATTGAAAAAAGATAATTAACAAATGTTCCTACCTCAAAATGATTTTTTACCTTAAATGAGAACTTTTTATTTTTAATTTTTTAAGTGTAATCCAGACTTAAGAGTATGGTAGTTAAACTTATCAATTTCAGGCTAACCACTCTGGGTAGACAGTCACATCTTTTACAAATATACTTAAGTTGAACGTGTTATGATTTTTTTTTAAGGAAATGGACTGAATATATATTCACTTTTATTTCTTTCCAAATTATTATTATTTACAATTTGTTTAATCAGTTGTTCATAATTTTTTTTTAGTTTTGTTGAATAAGAAAATGTAAGATTTAATTAAATACCTTATTTATCTATCTTAAATTAAATTATATATGTTAAATGTGCAAACACATTGGGCACAATTTCTTCATAAATCTCATTTAAAATATAAACTTTTAGGTAGAAAAAACTCACAAAAAAACATCATGTAAAAAACAAAAAAAACCTAATGACCTATTAAAAGACCAAAAGATATACATACCATCTACATCCATTTTTTTGAATGATTGATAAATTTAACACACATGATATCTATATATGAAAAGAAATTAATTAACTAAGGACTTAAATATAATTTACTATTTACCAAATAAATCACCATTTATGAAAATTGTACTTAACTTGTAAAAATTTTGTATGTAATCTTGATAAAACATAAATTCACAGTAATTTATTATCAAAGTAGTTACTATCAAAGTATAACTTCACAGGCAAATTTAAAATTAATGGGTAAATATTATCAGTAAAAATAAAGTTAGACAGTGGTGTTATTTTCTTAAATAGACGGATGATTAGTTATAAAGGTTCAAGTTATAAAGTTATGTAGTGGTTACTGCATGGTAACGTAGAAATGATGTGTTTGGTGAAAGTAAATGGTAGAATTTTGTTTCTGATAGTAGGATGTTTGACTACGCATATTATGTTAAATAATGTTAATTTATGAGATGTGTTAGGTTTTTATATATATATATATATATATATATATATATATATATATATATATATGTGCTGTAATTAATAAGAGAACCAAAGATCACCCCTTCAAAAGGTGATTTGTTTAGGAAATATTTATGCATTTCATGTAACTGTGTATGGATTTGTTAATGTCTTAAATATTGTGGTTTTGGTATCGGTTAATTTATTTATTCTATAGTCAAAAATTAATTTTTTTGACTCGCTTCTTAATTTCATTTTATCATTTGTGAATTTGTATGAGACCTAAATGTTACGTTTGCTTTTTACTGTTTTTAACAGGTAATTTTTAAGTTTAGTATATATTAAAATTTGGTTATGAGTAAAATTCTTGTGAGTTTTATTTCTGTACAGTAATTAATTTACAGAGTATCTTAAATAAATGTATACATTTCAATGGTTAGCTAGAAAACAAGCAGGGATAGAAATGATGAAACATCTCATCTGATAGTTCTAAACATTAATTTTTTATTGTTATCACTCACTGCTACATTGTATATTATTTATTCTGAAATAAACCTGGCTGAAGTTTTTTTTTACTAATGTAAGTGGTTTTTGAAGTGTTATTGAAAAACTGAGAATGCTGAAAAGGTTCAAAGATGTTGGGCAACAGAATTGAGAACACCACCACCAAGGGAGAGTAACGATTTCAAGAATTTGTGACAAGTGGCAAATGTAAACAAGGGGTGATCTGGGCGAAGAAAAACCTTTATGGATAATGAAAATGCCATTTTAGTAATGCAGATCTTTACACGATCCCCAAAGAAATCTCTCACACAATGTTTTTGTGAGACTGGTATTAAAATAGACAATGTTCATAGAATTTTATGAGCTAATAAGTGGAGACCATCACAAGACTTCTGTGCATGAAATAAGGATGATCCAGACAAGTGAGTATAGTTTTGTGAATGGTAGAACAAGAATAAAACAAATGAAGGGTTTGATTTAATTGGTTGAATGAAGCCAGTCTTAAGCTTAATGAAACAGTAAATAGGAATAACAGTGTTCATTGGAATAATACAGATCCACACATTATTGAACAGAAACTCATTAATATTCCAGACCTAACGATAAGATGTGGTTTATCTTCTAGAGGGGTTGTTGAGCTATTTGTTTTTTAGGGGAATGTCATTGGCATTTCTTACATACTAATGCTACAAAACAACATTATGAGCTTCACTCTGCTACGATGAAATTTTTGCCAATACCTTTCCTGATGGAGAGGACAAAGAGGAAGTGTTTGGAGTTCCTCCATTAATGATCCCGTAACTTTGAAAAATACTTCACAGTTACAGCATCATTAACGTATTTTACATAATAAAAATATAAGCATTATTGCTTATTATTATAAATATAAATTAACTAGACTTAACCTACGCTCACTAACCTCGATTAATCAACAATGTTTTTATTATTTAAATAATAAATAATTGCAATAATTACTGAATTCATTATTTAAATACTCAAAACACTACTGTGTTAATTAGGCAAGTTAGCGAGCGTAGGTTAAGTTTGGTTAAATTATATTTATAAAATAAATAAATATAAATGGTTATAAAAATGGAAATATAATGGTTATATGGGGTGATATTAACAATAACCCAAAAAGTTTCAATTTATTTGTCGACGGGCCAGATTGGATACATAAATACCAGTATACGTTGAAAACCAACACAGGTATCATGTACCTGTTTTCTTTAATAAAATATAACTTTTCAAACTATCTATTAATTTTTTTGAGACACTCTGTATATCAGAAGCAGAATGTTATACCAGTAGTAATACATATATACATATATATATATATCTGTACCTATAAAGCTACTTGTCCTCGCTGACTGATTCATCAATGCCCGACAAAAACTACTGAAGATAAATTGATTAAACTGTAAGAAGAACATTTATACAAAATTTCAAGTACACACTAAGAAAGGATTTTTGAAATTCAGAGTTTAAAGGGTTAATTAAAATGGAGTAACAGTGAAATTTACTACTTTTTTAATATTTTGGTAACAAATGAAGATATCAACTTGATTTTTGGTCTGTGTAATTTTTATGTAAATGTCTAAAAACCAATTTCTAGTTTATTCGAGATTCGACCTTGAAAGGGGTGAAGAAAGGTAGAGATTTTAAAAATGATTGCAAATTTTCTCCATTTCCGACTATACTAAACGAGATATTTACTAGACTGGGGTTTGCAAATATTCATCAGATAAATATCTAAAAACCATTTTCAAGTTTTTTGAATTTTGGTTTTTTAAGGGGTGCAATAGTATACTCAACCACACAGCTACTGTCACTGTTATTATATGTGCAATACGACTGGCTGCATCTGCCTCCGATTACTTGACTAAAAATCATAGAATAAAAAAAAAGAGAAATGATTACAGTCACCTCCTAGTGGTGCATGTTGTGTAACGCTAAGAATGGGGAGAAATACATTTTTACCTACGAAGGATGGGTAATCAGTTACAACTACTATTTTTAAGATGGAGGTTGACCGTTTTCAAACCCACATTCTTCAGATCATTCAGTTTTGGGCCCTGTACTGACTAAACTGTTGCTCTGAAAAAATTACAATACACTGATAATTTTTGTAAATTAATAAGCTTTAATTTTTACTTATCATTATTATTCTCACAAGAATGAGTTTAACGAACACAGAGTGGTCCAGATATAATCTTAATTATAATTTTGATAAAATAAAAAAATTTCAAAATGTAAATACTGATTGGCCAGCTTGTATACTATTTTCTATATGGCCTCTCATATTTCACTGGACCTGAGTTCAACTGTAGTTAGGATTTGGGTATCTTCATACAATTTGGGTTAAGGATTGGCCATCTTCCTCTCTAAAAAAATTAAACTTTTAATGAATATCTACCTACTGCTTAGAAAAAAAATTAAAATCTATAAAACACATGATGTATAGTACTGTTCTGTGTATATGATTTGATGGCTAATTGACCTGATATCAGATATAAATATTAGCTATTATATCACCTAGGAAGCAAAGAAAATTGTATTTTGGTCAAGTTATGGAGTAGTGGCCTGTTCCTTTCCTTAATTAGGATGTAATAATCAGTAAAAGTATATTTAAGAAAATTAATAAACTTTTAATATATTATGATTAAATAAAATTATTCAATCAGATTTGTCAGGAACAACATTATTTGTAGGTGTTTACTTTTTATTTTAATTACATTAAAAATACTAATAATAATGTAATAAGTTAAATCAGACTAATTGATTAGTGAACTTTCTATTACGCATATGCAAATACTTTAATTATATTCTCAAATCTAAGACAAAATTTGAAACAATTCTTTGTTTTAAGAAGTTTCTGATTTTATAAAAAACATAAAAATCGATAAATCTCTAAACGTTTCAAGTAACAATAATCAATTACAATCCATTAATCAATTTTGTATTATTTATTTGTATAAGTAATATTAATCTCTGAATAAACTAACCAGTACATATAAATAACAGTCTAATATATATATATATATATATATATATATATATATATATATATAGTGACATTTCAATAAAATCCTACTTTTTCAAAATATAACACTATGATGTTAATAGAAGCATAACTACAATTTTTCTAACCTAATAAAGTAATTTTACATATACAGAGTATAAATTTTTTTTTATTATTATTTTTATAATTAACATAGATGAGCTATATAATTATATTATCAATATATAGTTACAATACGATATAAAATAAATTGTATATAAATGTGTACATGTTTGTATGGGTGTGTGTGTACATGTAATATTACTATTCATTAGTATTTTAAATATATATATATATATATATATAACATATATACTTTTAAAATTTGATTTATATACCTAAATCCTAAATAAATTTAATGTTTTTACTGTATTTATGATAAAGAGGTCCTCATTTTACGCAGAGTAGAGTAACAGTTAAAATGGTTATAAAGTTTAGTAATATAAGAAATGAAATTCTAACCTTGTAAAAATAAATGTCTTCTTATAATATATATATATATTGTAACATTCATAAATGAGTTATCCACACAAATTTTTTTCTACAGGGGAAGATGTATATGATCATCAGCAGAGGAAACATAAGGAAAACGTTAAAAAGTAATTGTTATAAAAACATTTTTTAATTGTATATTATGTAACTCACACATTGACTTCTTCATTTGTTAGTTGACAAATTCTGGATCAAAAAACAGTAATTAAAGAGAAAACAGATTATTGAAGTAGAATTTTTGGGTGATATAGGTAAGAGAAGAAAATAGGATGAAATTGTCATCAACAGTTTATTATATCGAGTGCCATAAACATTGTGTTGTTTACAGCAAAACAGGCTGTGCATTTACTCAACTCATAAAGGGAAAATGTTCAATGCTATTCCATATTACAAAATCTGGTTTAAAATGATTAAATACTAAATTACTCATTTTCAAAATAATGTTATTTTTTCTTCCAAAAGCCTTTCAAAACTAATTATATAAGATCCTCACTTCTCCTTATAGGTACTACTTACTGGAAGTACCCACTCTGCTAACAAATAATCCAATAATAAGCTCTGAAAGAGAAAGTTTCATTATCTTATGTAAGTATTCATTCAAATTTAATAATTTGAATGTTATCATGTTTTCTCAAGATATTTCAACAAAGAAAGAATGTTTTAAACTGAACATTTTTTATTCATCCTTGGCTTATATACTAAGGGATTCCTGAATTATGACCTTGGAGAAAAAAGTAATTCTTTGTCATTTTTATATACTAGAAGATATTCTCTTAGCTGCTATGCTAAGGATAAAAATTATGTGTGAAATACTCAATTTTTTTTTTATAAATCTTAAATTTAAAATCAAGGTCTAAGCTTCAAAACTTGTACAACTGTATATTATCTAAACAAATAAAATAAAAAAAATTAACTCCACAGGACTTCTTTTTCATTTCTTTTTTAAATACATCGTATTATAATAAATATACATTAATATTTTTCTAACATATTTTATATCAGTATCTAAAACATCAAATAATTACAATAATTTAAAATTTAATTAACAACAAAATATCAAAGACATTAATGTATTTAACATACATATACAAAGTATTTTTACAAGTTTAATTCTAAACAAGAATTGATATTACATGGTTTATGTAGTTATCAGGTGATTCAAAAATTTAATATGGATTTTAATATTTGATTAGTATTTTCAATTTAATATTGATTCTAAATTTATTCAGTTATTTATTTTAAATGGGTTGCCTTGATAGCTTGTGTAATTGTGCGACTGATTATATTATGAAAGTTCAGAATTTGATGGTCAGTTTTGCTTTAACATTTTTTAACCCATGATCCAGTTACCAAAATCAAATGATCTATGCGATAATATTTTTAAAAAAATTATGTTGGTATCATGTAATAAAAAAGATGGCAAAGAATTGTATAACTTTCCTGGTGACCAGGAAAATTAATACAACTCTGAGTACTGACGGCTTCACCCTCGACAGACTACTTAGGAGGAAAATTAAGTGGAACGTAAAAGTATGTAAGTAAAGAATTATGTAAAAAAAAAGAAGAATACTCTACTCTTTAAGTAAAGTTTGAGATATGGGACCCATGATGACCTCTCTCTCCAATTCTAACCAAAATGAAATGGTATGAATGACCTGCATTCAGAAATCATCGTAAAGATTTTTAATAAAAATCAATTAATTCATGAAGATATTCAGCAAAACAATAACTGATGAAAAAAAACATTAGGCTATATACATGAAATTGCCGAAATACATAATAAAAATGACATACTAATATAATGGAATCAACTAATTAGTTCAAGAATGCAACTTTGAATCCAGAAACAACAAAAAGGAACAAGAGGTAACTATTAAAAAAACAATTGCCAAAAAAAGCATTGCTCTAATTGAACACGGCAATTAAAGAGTATGTGGGTGACAATTCTGTATGTAGAACAATCTTTTCAAATTTTTAAAATTTATTTAAACGTACAAATATATATTTTTATAGCCTACGACACTCCCAGTAATGCAAGGATTCCAACACAGGGTCATACACCTAAATCGGTTGAGCTGCTACAGTGGAACAAACACACATACATTTTCTCTAAATACATTACACTCCTTTTTGGGCAGTTGTGTAAAAAAAGGTTTTTTGGAGGCAAAAAAACCTTATTTAAACCTTATTTTTGGAGGGAAAGGTACATAAGGTTTCTTATGTACCTTAGCTAGATAAGGTTCCTTACATACCTTAGTTACATAAGGTTCCTTATGTACCTTAGCTACCTAAGGATTATTAAATTATATGAAAAAATTTATCTAACATTTGAATAAAATTTTGAGAAACAGGCTTGTAAGTTCCATATCTCTCTGCCCCCTTGACCAAATTTTATTAAGTTAAATTTCATCCAAATCGGTCCATCCAGTTTGTACATATTAAGCAAAAATCAGGCTAACATCATGGATCAGTATTATATTTTTGTTAGAAAGACTCTTGAAAAGTTAACGGAACATCTTGTCTTTGATCTTGTCATGTCATGTACATGTCTAGATCTGCAAACCTCTGACTCATAAAATTTGACATAATTTATGTATTTCTTACATAGGGTAGGTAAGGGGGGGGGGGGTCAGGTCATGTTGCTGTTTTATTTGAGTACGATCCTATAGTTGACACTTCAATCACATGTAATGAATTATAGATTCATTTAAATTAAAATTTTGTGAATTCAATGTATTTGGTTTTTCCTGTATTTTGAATATTATTTTATTTTAAATAAATTCACATCATTATTAATATTAATAAAAATAATACAAAATTTAATTGTATACATCCAGTAAAAGTAACTACGCCACTCCATACAAGTCAGTATAACACAATGTGAAATGAACAAGTGCTGTGAAAATTAGAACAAAAATTGTTCTTGGTTTTATCAAAATAATTTTTTTCAGAACAAATAAGTATTTTTTTACATATATTTAATAATTTTGCCTCAATATATTTATTATTAGTTTTTTTACTTTTTACCTTCCAGAAGTAAATGAGTATGCCTTATTGAATACAGCCAGAGATACACTTTAATATATTTTATGTTTTCTTTTTAATGTTAAATATAGGCTTTAAATTTCTAACAAAAAAGTTAAGGTAACAAAAATAAGAAAACTATAAATTTAAAACAATTTTTTTATTTACTCACTAAGAAAGAAAGATTATTTGTAAGAAATATTATAAATACTATGTAATAAAAAAATCAAGTGTCAAAAGGAAATTTTAATAAAAAAAAATGATGTGGAGACTTGAACCCGAGGTCTATTGATTATGAGATAGTAACACTTGCGAGTCGGCTACTGCAGTGACTGTAGATATGCAAATACTTGAGCCACTTGAAAACATTTAAATAGAGTTTACTCCAAAATGGAGCCGATTTGGAAGCTGCCAATTGCATTTATAGTAGGTGGTCTCTACTGTATATCCAACCACTCTGCTAAAGAACATCAATTCACTCCATTGTAAGCTGACGGCTTGCCTTGTTATAAACAAATAAGCAAACCTACTACACTGTTAAATGAAAAGAAGCATGTTAAAAAAATTGACGATTTCCAAACATATACATTTAAATATTACAAATGACATCTGTTTAAAAGACAGCACATTTATAAATAATTCAAAACAATATACTTGCACATTACAATATACGATAATGTTAAGTCAGATAGATCTACGTGCTAGGTTGTTTGAAAGGTTTAAATGTTGAATTTAATATTTCTTTTATGTCATCCTTAACATAAAATTAACTTTTATACATACTATTTTCTGTAATGTTATTTTTTTTAAACATGAAATTAATTAATTATTAATGAAAATAATATATACATCTCATTATTATAAGTAATATCAATTCTTTTTCATTAAAAGATAAACCAGTTCCTTTTTGTTTCTATTTATTTATCTTTTTAAATTAAATAACATAAGCATTACTTTTTATCTTCCTTACAATAAAATATAATAATTAATAATAACAATAATATTACAATAAAAAAATAATGATAATAATTATAACAATAATAATATTTGTTGTAATAATACAATTAATATAATAAGATTTTACATCATTTAATTAATTAATTTTAATGTTAGACAATCTACGCATAACCTCAGAATTGTGATATACATCTGAGGATTAAAAATTTTGCAAACTTAACAAAAAATTAAAATATATCACATTCAGTACTGTATGTTAATATATAGTTCTCATCTATTTTATTATTATTTATTTTAGATATACTATAAAACACTATATAAATAAATATGTATTTCTGTATACAGTTTTTATACATCATAATTACATAACATTACAGTATTTAATAACAAAGCATGATAATAGTATACACAATAATTTATTATGTTTGTATAATATATATGTATAAATATAATTTTTATAGTCAATATAAATTATATATTTATTTTACAACTACTATAATAACAAAAAAAAAAAAAAAAAAAAAATTAAACTGATAGCGTGCAAATACTCGGTTTTTATATTAGCTTTTAATTTTTAAACCATTTAAACATTTTATACCAATTCAATTTTAGTAATGAATTGTCCCAGAATAATCCAAATTTTATTACAGCTTAAATTTTTAAATAAAAAACATTCATTATATTATATAAAATAGATTTCTGAGGATATATATTTATGAATTTAACTTTTTTTATTAGGTCATTATAATCAAATGGTCATAGGTGACCCAAGAGAAGACAGCATCTTAAAAATGGTATAATCATTATAATGAATAAAAGGTTAGCAGTGAGTGAACCGGTTTCTCATCATGTTCTTCGAATGTATATGCTGTTACACATCAGCATGCCAAGCTTATTCTTACACAGTTGATATTCAGTCAGTCATCGTGGCGATTGACAATATAGTAATTACTACTATAAGGAAAGCAATTCTGATTAGAAATTCTTGATCTTAGGTGCTTTATATGTATCATTGCTATTAGAAAGTTTGGAACAGATAATTTAAAGTAATGGATTTATACATGCATTTCTGTTAAGAAAACAATACAATGCAGCAGTAAGGTCAAAACCCCAGACAGTAGGGGTATCTGTGAATTTGTGAGTGTGAAGTACAAGGAGTAATCATTTTTTTATGACAAAAAATAAATCTGTGGCTGAAATTCACAGGCAAATTTGTGACATTTACAAGCTTTTACAAACTGAATATTAAGAGTGGCACTGAAGTAGATGGTAGAAGGGCAAACTGACATTCTTAATGAAGAGCATAGCTGCTGGCCATCATTGATAAGGATTGATTGAAAAATTGAGAAAACCGGTGCTTTACCATGTCACAATTGTCTTTGATGTTTCACGAGCTTTGAATTATGAAGTTTTGCCTAAAAAATTGAAGATGTTAACCGAAAAGCACAAGGAAAATGTCTTGCTGCAGCACATGAATATTTGTAGCATTACAAAAATGGAGAAGATGAATGTTTGATCGCACTGTTACACAGATGGAATCTGGATTTCATTTTTTACTAGAATGTAAAGACAAAGCAGCAGTCGATATGATGGCCGCATTCATCATCTAGACCGAAGAAATACAAAGGAGTTTATGAGTACTGTTTTTTGGCACAAAATGTGCATCTTGTATGTTAAATTTAGTGATCACGGAATCGCGGAACTGTGATTACAAAAATTTATTTATGGAATTACAAATTAACAAAGAAAAACTTTTATCCACTTAACAAATAAAAAAGTGAAACTAAAATGGTTTGCTGAAACCTCTGAAGACTAAAAAGAAAAACAAATAACTACAGAAGATATTTAACATTTTTAAAAATGATCAAAAACATGAAAGAATTCTGAAACAAATCCCATTCCAAACAAAGGAGGAGCAAAGTGGTAGAAGAAGTAAGAGAAAAATACTTGGAAAGAATGAAAAGAATATGGAAAAACATTGATAGAAAAAAAGGCTAAATGAAAGTTGTTACTCAACCAAAACAAAACCGAGCTCTTTAGCTGGCAAAAAAAAAGGAGAAAATATATTACAGATTGTGGTTTGAACAGTATTGATTCAACTTTTATTACATTTTGTTTTGATGAGATTATTATCTCATTAAAACAAAACTGGTTTTTATGTTAAACATACAGATAAAGTTTTCTGATTTTAATATGGTAACATCTAAAATACCTTTTTTGTTCTAAAAACTGGAAAAAAAGGAGTATTTTTGAAATTTAGATTTAAAACTGAACTAATATATAGTGTTATTTGTGCTTTGAACTTTACACTGATAATGGTTTCTAACTATAGTTAAACAGATTATAATTCATAAGATTGCTTTACCTTATGAAATGTACTATTTCTGGATAATTATTTGTGCCTTTATCTCTGTAAATAGAATAAAACTTCAATTGTTTATTAAAGCTATTTATGAATAATTCTTATTTCAAAATTTATATAATACAAATAGTTCAATTAGATAAAATAATTTTAAGCGCAGAAAGATAAATTTTATTTTGAAAAAATAAACTGATAAATATATAGTGGGTGATTAATCTAAAGATTATTAAAAAGGAAAATAAAAAGCAATGCCTAAAAAGGCAAATTAAAAATACTAGGTTAAATAAATAAGAATTAAATTAAAAAATATCTAAAACTGTATAAGTAGGCAAAGGTCAGCCGCCGCGCAATGGTAAGAAATTATATAAATGCCACCCTAATATGAAAGTACCAGTATCAGTTTAATTATGTGAGTTTAGTTATGTGACAATTATGATTTAGACAATCAAAAAATTATTATTATACACTTAACATTTCTGATAATCTGTCATGAACATGAGATTGATCTAACCTCAATTCCAAATATAAATATTTTGATGAAAACTTCTTACAGTGATAAATAACTAAGAAAGACATAATGTGCAAGAAAAATTACAAGTCACAGTGGGTGTGAGTGATATTATTAACATATCACAGCAAAATAAGACATTGGTGATGAAGTAAATAACTATAAAGTACTCAAAACAGAAATATTGCTTCTAAGGGAGCTCAATCTATAATTAAATGATAAAAATCTGTTACAAAAGTAACTACTGAAAAAATGTAAACAAGAAAGCAGTAACAAAAAGACTGATTATGTCACAATTTGGAACTCAAAAATGATTGATACTAACAAGTATATACCTAACTTCATAATCAACACTTAAAATTAGGATAAGAAAATGAAGACATGAAAAAAACAGATGGTATGGTCTTATTAAAATGTAAAAACAAAAACGATCTAGATATAACATATGAAAACTTCACGGATGAGTTGGGTGAAGAAGATTATGATATAAAAATGTCAAAGGTAAACCTTCGTAGGATCAAAATTACAATCATTAACACAGATGTGACTGCTGAAGAAATGGAGTATGATATAATTAACAGAAATTATGGAGCTTTCCATAATTAATACCGAGCAGTATATATAAATTAAATTAGCAGTAAAAATATAAATTAGTTCATAGCTATAAAAACAAAAAAAAAACTACTGTTATCTGAATTACCTAGTAAATTATATGGATGTTTAAGAAAAGAAAACAACAAAATCTATAAAGGACATTAATGCTACAGAACATATGATTATTATATGGGGTTATATGGGGGTTATTATATGGGGTTATATGGGGCAGGTTATTATTATAACCTGCTACAAATACGCACACATTGGATATAGTGGCAATAAATGTACTAATAGTCAAAACTGCTTGATTCTGGTGATCATCTCACAAATGACTGTAAAAATCTTAAGACCTATAAATGTGTAAATTGCACTTACAGCAATGAGAATTTTGCTTATAGTCATGGAACGAATCATACAACAATAGATACTGAAAACTGTGAATATTTAAAATACCAAATAGAAAAATAAACAGCACTGAATACCCAATTCAACTGCACATTATAAAACTACTTGGATTCCTGGAAACACTAACAGACAGAACAAGTGAACTCAGATCAAGCACCCAAACTCAGTGTTCAGGAAGAAGGATAACAAGTAATATGGTATAAAATTTTGATTTCTTAGAAACTATTCAAAAAGAATCAATTCAACATAAAAATATCATTCAATAAAATCCAAATGTTGAATAAAACCATTAACAGTATGTAATATCAATAATACATGTAAATATTAAAAGCTTGGTTCATGTACAGATACTTGTTTCCTAGAACATTATAGGTGTTATAATCTACCGGGCTATAATATCTACTATAACAGTGGAATGAATAAATCTGATTGCATAGTTGTTTATATTAAGGAGAATGTAATTGAAAACACAGAAATTGTTGAATTTGGTCGGATTAAAATACTCAATTCTTCTATAGAAATAATTAGTAGTAGTGGTACTGAAAGTTTTGCTATATACAGATAACATAATGTACATAAAACTATATTCATACATAATATAAATAAATTCTAGAATAAAAAATTAAATAAAAAAAAATCACTTAGTAATAGGTTATTTTAATATAAACCTGCTTGAATTAGACAAAATAAGTCAAGAATTTCTTGATAGCTTACTAGAAAAAGGATATATCTCAGAATTTCAAAGTGTAATCCTTTTGATGTCAATTGTAATGGATCTTGTATTGATGATATGTTTATTAAAACAAACTATATAAGAACAAAACTGTACATATTAAAGAATCGTTTTATGGACCATCATCCTTTATTTATTGCTACTGATAAGGTAAAACCTAAAAACAGTGAAGCATAAATAATATTGGACTACAAGAAACTAGGAAATATTGCTTACATAAGAAATTGAAATGCAATCCTGTTAATGCAGGATCCAAATGTAGCTACTGACTGCTTGATTGATAGAATAAGAACTAGCAAAAACTAAAATAAAAGGTAAGAAGAAACCTAGGAAAAAATGAATAAAAAATGCTATTTTAAAATCATGTAAAACGAAAGAATTTTTAAATAATCTATGGAAAATATAATCAGACTACGACAAGCTAAAACTTCACTACAAAAACTATGCCAACATCTTGGATAGTCATCTTAGATGCGAAAATTCAACATGAAAAAAATTTAATCCAGAACAATAATAACAATTCAAAAGGAATGGGAAATTGTAAACTCAAAGGCTGGTAAAAAAAAACAAATCAGATAGTACTATTAATTACGTCAATGTAATCAAATTGAAATAGCTATTATTGAAAACTTAATCAAAAATTATTAAACTGGAAAATACTGAATTAACCACTGCCACAAATTTAAAAAAAATCAATGTCTAAAAACTAACAAGTTGTAATGAAGTTACATATATAATTAATTCAATGAAATTGAGAAATGAAGATGTAGGTAACATAAACATCAAAACATTGAAAATATTTTGTCCACATTAAGCAATCTGTTTGGCCAGATGCAGTAAAAAATGCTAAAGTGGTTCCTGTTTACAAATCAGGAGAAAAACACAATGTTTTAAATAACAGACTCAATTGTTTAATGTCAAATATTGTTAAAATATTTAAAAAATAATAAACAATAGAATTTTTAATTCTGTAGAAAACGGTAATATAATATCAGAACATCAATTTGGCTTTACGAAGAAAATGTGAACTAAATATTCTTTATATTATATAAAAATTACTATGTATAGTAATGGTTATTAATATATATATCAATGGAAAGACTATATTCTACAGGAATTAAGAGTTAAGGGTTTGAATTTACTAACAAGCTATTTTGGCCATAGATATCAAAATTTGACAATGAAAGTAGTTATAGTTACGTAAATACTGAAGTCCCACAATGTTTTCTTTAATTTTTACATCTATTTGAGTTGGTACACTATAGGAATAGTTACTGGAATTCATACATTCTTATCAACATTTAACAATAGTTTGTTTAACGTTAACCAGCCATCTACTTGTCAATATATCATAGTTTCTTGCACTTCAGATCCCAGATATCACCTGTGGATATAATTGCTGATCATAAGCATAAAACAGAATTACCTCAATGGGGATTTCTTTTAGATGATTGATATAAAGCACAAACAGCAGCAGTCCAAAAATTGTTTGTAGAACTCCAGTATTTATTCTTCTATAACTATTTTCATTATCACAAATTTTGACTTTTTTGTGTCTATTACTGAGATAGCTTGTGAATAAATTCAAAGTCTGACCTCTAATCCCTTTACAGTATACTTTTTCTGACAAAATTTTATGGTTGACTGTGTTGAAAACTTTTACCAAAACCAAAATAGCTATAGTAATGGTTTACATTGGTCCAAATTGCTGAGAGACGAGAGTTGCAAATACTTGAGAATTGTTTTTGGAATTGTTGATATTAAGATAATAATTACTATTATCTTTTCTGCTAAGATCATTATAGTTTCTATTTTGAGTACTGTTTACCTTTCTTAGCTTCATTCTTTTATTATATGTTGATGTGTTTTGGAACCACTCTATTGTCAAAACTTATTGTACTGGTACTTCTAAATTGCTGTTAATCTTTATATAATGTTTAGTCAACACCTTATTATATTTGATGTGACGCCTTATCTGGCCTTCTTCTTGTTTATCTATTCCTTGCTTTCAATAAAACAATCATAAATGAACAGATCAATAATCAAGTGGATGTCCTTTTCCAGGGCCTCAATTTACTGAAAATAGGAAATAGATAAATAAACTGAACAGATAAATGTAACCATTAATAAAAAATGAACAAGAAGAAGGCCAGATAAGGCATGATATCAAATATAGGGAGGGGCATTGACTAAATGCTATATAAAGATTAACAAAAATTTAAAAGTACTAGTACAATAAGTTTTGACAATGAAGTGGTTCCGAAACTTGTCAACATATAATAAAATAATGAACATAAGAAAGGTAAACTGTACTCAACATAGAAATTATTTTTGATTTTAATTTAAAATGGAATAAACACAATGAGTACATTATGTAAAAAAAAAATATTTAGTCTTCATTTTTCATAAAATTTCTAAGTCTATGCCAACAGAAACACTAAGGATGATATACTCTTTTCCATAGTTTAATAAATTATGGAATAACTTGGGAAGGTGTATAAAAAAAAATTTGGGATCTATTACATGAATCATACAAATAAGATTGTTAAAAACTGTAAAAAACGATTTCATTATCCACAGTAACCCACTGAATTTGGAACAATTGTTTATTTTTGAAGCAGAAGGTATCATTACCCTAGCTTCAAAAACCAATTCTACATCAAACATTATTATAAGAAATAAAAGTCTAACCTTACCTACAAATAATAAAAAGATTAACAATAAAAATAGTTATAGTGTGGCCATCAAAACTTTAAATGAGTTACTGAATAATCTAAAATATTTGATATTGAAAAAGTTTCTTTAAAAATGAAACTGAAAAACTGGATTAAATCTAATGTTAAGAAGGAAAGAAAATATGTATCCTACTCCACAGCATTATAGATTTGAATAAGAACTTTGTAAAGTTTTATACTTTTAAGTTAGTTTAACTTTTCAGTACCAGACTTGTGTTCAGGTAATGAAGTTAACTCTATATGGATTTATATTTTAAAACTCCATAAAAAATTAGTTACAGAAACATTCAAATAATTTTAAAGAAAATGAAAATAAATATTTGTATAAATTAACATTAAAGATATAACAAACTATTCAATTAATGATTTCTTTTCCTCATAAAAGTTTGAAACAATATTTTATAAGTAGAATGTTTATTTAAATTTGAAAAAAATATTTAATATGTTTTTATTAAAATTTGAAAGGTTTGCTAAAAAAAAGAAATATTATGTGAAGTTATGTAAATATAATTTAAAAAGTTAGGATAGAAATAAGAAACAATACCATATAACAATTAAGTGTAAAAAAATTATATTCAAGATAAAAAAACACAATATCATAGTTCAACAACTATTAAAACCTTACTAAAAACTCTTTTTTCTCAATTTATTATTCTTACTCATAATTCTCTCTCTAATTTTAGTTCAATAGTCGGTTATACTAAGTCTAACAATTTCTGAGAGAACAGTGCTTTTAACTAAAACCAGCAACCAAAAGATATATGTAAGTTTTGCCTTCAACATTTAACATCAGAGAACAGCCATCACATCTAATCAACAGTGATAATTTATCTAAATAATGGATTAGATATTTTCATCAATAATAAATAAAAAATAATCCTGTGCATCTAATGCAAAAAGAAACTAAAAGGAAAAAAAGACTGAGAGGAAAACTAAGAGGGGAAAAAATTGGCATAATTTATGATAATAGTGCACACTATCAGTTAAGAAGTCAGGTGTAGTCATGTGCCGATAGCAGCTGTATTAATTTTATTTATTTAATTTTTTCCATTAAATATAACTACTCATCTCAACTCTATTCTAGTAAGAAAAAAAATAGTTGTGAAGAGTAGATTATATTGTATTTAGGATTGCATATAACCACCGGTGCTGCATATTAATAAATAATATTACTACAGCTGTTAGGTGTTCGAATACAGTGAGCAAAGTGTCATTATAGAAAACACTTAAAAATTATAATTACAAGTATAATACAGTAATAGTAACTAACAAACATATAACATTTATTTCTTAGTTTACTTTATTTTTTTTGTAAAATAAATTCTTCTTTATTAGTTACATATTAATTAATAAAAGTTAATAAATAATACATGTGATTTAATAAACAGTACATATAATGTTATATTTTATGGGTTACAGTTAATGAGTTAATGTTTTAAAAATTAAAAATTACTGATTAATGTGCTAACCTAAGTTACAAATGAAATTGATTCTAGATTTGATTCCTGGTGTAAAGTTTAGCAAATCTTTATTAAAGCTTTTTTTTATAACATAGTAGTACCGTGTTGTAAGCGGTTCTGTCAAAAGGTGGATTTAAGTTCTGTAACCATATTAAGAATAATATACTTTTAGTATTTAGTGACATAATTTAACATTTTGTACAAGAATTTTTTATCTCAACTTAATTTTTTCCTCTTAAAAAGATTTAAATCATGTTCATGTTTTTTCATATTATTAAACAAAAATAGACAGTAGAACGTGATTTTTCAAATGTTAGTTTAAAATAAGAAAAAAAAAATTACTGTAATAGTTTATGTATTGTAAATTATTCTTATTAAAAAAAAATTGTGGTGTTTATCTATATTTATTAAACAAGTGTTATACTGTACAAATTTCTTTTGGATCATGTTATAAACATTAGAACTTCTTGATCAGCAACTTAAACTAATCTTGAATTTAAATATGAAATTTTCATAATTTTCTGCTTTGTCATATTTCAACAAAATATATTAATCACAATCAGTGAGATATAACTTTGATTTCATCATCGATTCAAAAATTACAGCTAATACTGGCATTATCCAGAAAGAAACATATAGAATACTTTCTTTCTTTTTAAGAAAGGGAATAGAACAAAGTTAGATCTAAAAGAATAAGAAATAGAACTAATCAAATGTGTTTAAATACCCTGAATGTTTGATTGGGGAAAATACATATAGCGTGAAATAGAATTTAGATGTATAATGATGTAAAATTGAGGTTGAAGTGAAGAAAAAGCTTTTAACAGAAAAATAGGTTACTACAAGGTAAACCTGATAAAATTGTGTAAGGATAATGATAGCAAATTTATTTATACGGGGGTCTGGTATCATAAGATTCAAGTACTTCAACATTAAGAATGGAAGATGAAAAAAAACAACAAATGCATCTGACATAAGGATCATGAGAAAAACAGAAAGTAATGCTACAAAGAATAGGAGTAAGTTATAGAAGATTAGGAAGAGAAAACACTGGACTAGACATCGGTTAAGAAGACTTGCCAATCCTAAAACAAAATTTGAAGGGAATGAATGAAGGAAAATAGGAAGGTATGTACATGGTGGACAATGCCCAAACCAAAGACAGCTATATAAAGCTCATATGGAAAGTGAAAAACTGAAATATAACGAAAAACCTGATGTACGACAAAAAGCTAATTTTTAATCCTTAAAACTGGATCTACTAACTTTGATTTAGCCACACATCCTGCTTGATGGTGCTACCAAAGTAGATTTGTTACCATGAATCATATTCTAACAAATATTAATAAATTAAGAAAAACGATTAACTCAATGATCCTGATTCTTTATACTAAAAGAGAACCATTGTAAGTTTAGAAGGACAGAGATGTAAGCAAGCACTTCTGGTTACACCACAACGTAAATTTACATATGAAATGAAGCAATTTTCCCTGTTTGGAACTGTAAAAAACATTCATATATTTTATAACTCTACACATTCAGTTGTAAACTAGAAGAAATAAAATTACTACAATTCATTGACATAATTATTAATAAATCTATAGATTAATTCTTAATCACTGTTAGTTTTATTTTTATCTATTTTATATACTTTTGAAGATTAAACTGAATCACAATCTGCAAATTCACTTACAGTCTGGTATAAGTCCAACCGATCCTGAGATGATGTTAATGAGCATTTCTGTTAACAAAAATATTTTGGTAAGCTAAATACAGTAAAAGTTGAATAGTACTATAACAAAATTTGGTATATAAGATTGATGTAAAATAAAGAAAAATATTGTGAATATTCAATCAAACTTGTATGGAGATATCTAAATGCAGATTAGTTATAATATGTAGTGTGGCTATTAAATAACAAGATTAATGGTGCTACAGAAGAACTGTGCATGTGCCAAATTCATATGACAGACAGCTGAGTAGAATGAAGCCTTCTCTTTCGATTGTTGCCACTCCACTTTCAGTAGACATATTAATCCAGATTAATATGCTATCCAAATGAAGGACACAACCAGCTGTGTCCTTCGTTTGGATAGCATCTGTTTTTTTGTTTTGCCGAAAAAATGATAAGTGTTTTATTAGAGCAAAGAATTGTTGTGAAATTTCATATGAAACTTGGAAAAACTGCTACTCAAACTTATATTTTATTAAAAAAATTATATGGCAATGAATGTTTATCATGTATGCGGGTTTTTGAGTGGTTTAAGCATTTCCAAGATAACAGAGAAGATGTTGAAGATGATGTTTGCCTTTCCATGTCAAAAACATAAAAATATTGAAAAAATTGGTAATCTGATTGTCGGTTAACTATTCATGCGATTGCTGAAACTGTAGTAATTGACAAGAAAATAAGAAATAAAACGACCCGAATTGTGGAAGAACAAGTCATGGATTCTTCATCAGGACAACACACTGACTCATACTGCATTGTTTTCAGCTAAATATAACATCCCATGTTAAACCTTATTCGCCTGACCCAGCACCACATGATTTTCATGTTCCCCAAGGTCAAATCTGCACTAAAAGGAACAAGATTTCTGACCATTGAAGCTGTGAAGAAAAAGCGGCACTCATCATGAATTAGCTTACAGAAGAAGACTTCCAGCACTGTATCAAACAATAGAAAATCCACATGGAGCGTTGTAGGGTTAGAGGAGGGTGTATGATAATAACTAAATATGTATAAATTTAAAATAATATATTTAACAGCATTAGTCTCATTATTTAATAGCCACACCTTGTATGCTTCATGGTAGATGTCATTTTTTTAATGATTAACTTACTGCATGAGCTTGAGAAGCTTGTGAATGAGAATATGCAATTTTGTAGCATATAAAAAATGCATGCCTGATAAATTTTCAAACCTGACATTTTTTGGGTGAAAGGTTCAGATACTACTATTCTACCACAACGTCTATTCTTAATATATATATAATATAATCTTATTAGATAATCAAATTGATTTTCTTTGCAAGATCAAACAATAAGGTTTTAATTGAAAGTATTTTAAATTTAAGCATCTCATAATTACTAAACATTTCATTGTCTAAATATATTTCCACCTAAAATGCAATATTATATCATAAATAAAATCTGGAAATTAAGACAAATTTTCAGAATATAAAAATGAGTTGTCAAT